>NC_092868.1:204488-206645 GCF_032062135.1 Pyxicephalus adspersus
CCTCTATTATACCCCAATCCACCCTCTGCCCCTCTATTTTACCACAATGCACTCTTTGCCCCTCTATTATACCCCAATCCACCCTCTGCCCCTCTTTTATACCCAAATCCACCATGTACCCCTCTATTATACCCCAATCTACCCCCTGCCCTTTTATTATACCCCAATAATAATATACCCCCATTACTATTCTGTCCCTGCACTGTATCCTTATACCCCATTAGCCCTTTTAATGTATCCCATCAGTCCTTTTATTATACCCCAAATTACCTTTGTCCCTTTGTTGTACCCTAGGCCTTTTTTTGTTACTTTATTATATCCCATCCCCTCCTGAATCCCTCTATTCTAACATCCTATCTGTTTGTTATACCCCATCCCATATATTATACTTCATCCCCCTTTCTGTCTCAATTTTGTTCTCCAATCCCCATCGGTTGTACCATAATACCCCTTGGTCCTTATATTGCACCCCAATCCCCATTGTTCCCCTGTATTATACCCCAATTCTCCTCCCTATAATTCATGAGTGGTTGTGCACTACCAATACAAATCACAAGGTGGCAGCAGAAGAACATGTGTAGACCTACCCCAGGTGGATTGTTCGCAGCAGCCCTTGGAGCCTCAGAGCCACTTACCAGCCAGTGACGCCCCAAAATTGGAGCTCCCCTATTACCAGCCAGTGACACCTCAATAAATAGAGCTCCCATATTACCAGCCAGTGACACCTCAATAATTAGAGCTTCTATATTACCAGCCAGTGACACCCCAATAATTAGAGCTCCCATATTACCAGCCAGTGACACCCCAATAATTAGATTGGGGTGTCACTGGCTGGTAATATGGACGCTCTGATTATTGGGGTGTCACTGGCTGGTAATATGGGAGCTCTGATGGTAATTTGAGGGTGTCACTTAATATTGGGGTGTCACTCTGCAGCTGAACATTTCCAGGGTCACCAGTCTTGTGGTGTCATTCTGGAGATATGAAGATGATGACTGAGCCCCATTTATATTATAATGCACCCCTTTACTGCTGCTGCCATTTTGGGGTTGATGACATTGCGACACAAACTTGCAGTAAACTTGGTTTTCCGGTTGTCGGGTGCTCTACCCTGTTATCCCCTGAAGAAGCAATAGAAGATGACCAGAGTATTTAATTACATTGGAATACTTTGTGATATGTTATTATGTGTAATATAATAATAATAATAATAATAATAATAATAATAATAAAAACTTGTGCTTTTGTAAATATTTACACCAGAAAATTTGCACTTTCCTTTATTGGCCGAGTTTCATGTTTATACTGTTTATGAGATATTGCTGAGTATTCTGCTAGATAATATAAAATATAATTTAATGGGTGCTGAGCCCCAAGCCATGTGCCCCTTGATGCGCCCCCTCCTTCCCGTCACCTTTCATGGGTGTGAAGGGCGCCCCCCCCTGGCTAGGATATTTTCTGCCTCCATTCTTTGCTGATATGATTATTGTGTCAAACGGCCGGTAGGCAGCCGTAACAAAGTCATTTCACAGCTGCAGGATCAGATTCAAGCCATCAGTTTGGAAATTTTAATTAGGAACTTCAAGCTGTTTCTGTGGCCTCCTGCTGGAATTGGCCCATTTTCTGGATTTCCACTTTTCTGCCGGAGACACAGAAGGACCGATCGGTGATGTATCATGGTGGACGATGTCTGAAGAATCACCGGATCAGTGTGATATACAGGGGCAGGTGACACAAGGAATACACACCATAAAGGGGACAGGTGAGATGTCATGGATGGCAGCCATTGTGAAGGGTGGGGGTGGTGCACTGACCACAGCCAACCAACCCCTCCACTGATTTCTCCTTTTATCCCAGCCGACTATCAGACCGCACTGGAAAATCCTCATTTCTTGGTCCCACCAGAAGGGAAGACACAATATGACACTGAAAATGTGACACCGGAATAACAACACAATCCCAGACATTTCATCCTCTTTCCAAGAATTCGGAATTTCCTTCATGAATCAAACACGTAGGTGGAACGCTCATCAATTTTACAGATTTAATACATAACCCTTGGTTCTTCAAGGGATGGAAAAGGAATCTCTAGAAGGAGGAGGGGTCTCTGGAAAAGGAAAGGGGGATGTATGGAAGCCAGGGGAAGTCTCTGGAAGA
>NC_092868.1:207152-208634 GCF_032062135.1 Pyxicephalus adspersus
TGGAGGAAGGAAGTCTTCAAAAGAATGAAGGGATATCCTTGGAAAAAAGAAGAGGAGTCCCTGGAAGGGGAAAGAGGCGTCTCTGACAGAAGAAAGGGGGGTCTCAGGAAGAAGGTAGGGGGTCTCATACAGGTAAGGGGGTACTCTAGCAGAAGGAAGGAGGGGTCTCAAAGTGTTTTACAGTGTTCACTTCCTGTGAAAATGGATCAGTACCACAAAGTTGTCCGCCAGTGATGGCAGATAATTGCTTTTGGAATTCCGGGAACTGCTCGGTTCTTCCCTTTCTTGGGATAGATACAAAGCACATGATAATGGATTATATCTGTGTGAGCGCCATATCAGGAATGGTGTCCTCAGATTCTGTTTGTCCCTGAAGGAGCATCAGAAGTGTAACAGATGACGATTCCACCCACCGCAGGCGGCTGATTTGTACGGCTTCCCTTTGGATTGGTGCCGACCCCCCGGGGGAATGATTAGGAGGAGCGTGTGGCCACTAATGAGCGCTGCGCGGTCTGATTGGCGGCTGCTGGCACCTCGTGGCTCTCATGTTGCAGAATATTGCAGCTTTAATGCAGAACCTTTCACAGCATTCTTACCAGCCCAAAATGTGAGGAGCTACATCGCCATGTTCTTTGTATTGTACCTGAAGAATGAGCTAGAAACACAAAAATACCATTCCAAGCTGAACTCTATATACCCCCATGGAGGTACTGATCCGACCGAGCTCTATACACCTACCCCCATGGTGGTACTGATCTGACCGAGCTCTATACACGTACCCCCATGGTGGTACTGATCCGACCGAGCTCTATACAAATACCCCAATGGAGGTACTGATCGGACCGAGCTCTATACACATACCCCCATGGTGGTACTGATCGGACCGAGCTCTATACACATACCCCTCATGGTGGTACTGATCCGACCGAGCTCTATACAAATACCCCAATGGAGGTACTGATCGGACCGAGCTCTATACACATACCCCCCATGGTGGTACTGATCGGACCGAGCTCTATATACATACCCCCATGGAGGTACTGATCTGACTGAGCTCTATACAAATACCCCAATGGTGGTACTGATCGGACCGAGCTCTATACACATACCCCCATGGTGGTACTGATCGGACCGAGCTCTATACAAATACCCCCATGGTGGTACTGATCCGACCGAGCTCTATACAAATACCCCCATGGAGGTACTGATCGGACCGAGCTCTATACACATACCCCCATGGAGGTACTGATCCGACCGAGCTCTATACAAATACCCCTATGGTGGTACTGATCGGACCGAGCTCTATACAAATACCCCCATGGTGGTACTCATCCGACCGAGCTGTATACACGTACCCCCATGGTGGTACTGATCCGACCGAGCTCTATACACATACCCCCATGGAGGTACTGATCCGACCGAGCTCTATACACATACCCCCATGGAGGTACTGATCCGACCGAGCTCTATACACATACCCCC
>NC_092868.1:210024-226105 GCF_032062135.1 Pyxicephalus adspersus
TAAGCCCCCTGTCTGGTACTCGCTAAGCCACCTGCATGGTACACGCCGAGCCACCTGCATGGTACACGCTAAGCCACCTGCATGGTACACGCCGAGCCACCTGCATGGTACACGCTAAGCCACCTGCATGGTACACGCTCAGCCGCCTGCATGGTACACGTTTACTTGCCCGAATGGTACACGCTAAGCCACCTGTCTGGTACATGCTAAGCCACCTGTCTGGTACTCGCTAAGCCACCTGCATGGTACACGCTAAGCCTCCTGCATGGTACACGCTAAGCCACCTGCATGGTACACGCAAAGCCACCTGTCTGGTACTCGCTAAGCCACCTGCATGGTACATGCTAAGCCTCCTGCATGGTACACGCTAAGCCACCTGCATGGTACACGCTAAGCCACCTGCATGGTACATGCTAAGCCACCTGCATTGTACACGCTAAGCCACCTGCATGGTACACGCAAAGCCACCTGTCTGGTACTCGCTAAGCCGCCTGCATGGTACAAGCTAAGCTGTCTGCATGTACACACGAAGCTGCCTGAATGGTACACGTTGACTTGCCCGAATGCTACACGCTAAGCTGCCTGCATGGTACACGCTAAGCCACCTGCATGGTACATGCTAAGCCACCTGCATTGTACACGCTAAGCCACCTGCATTGTACACGCAAAGCCACCTGCATTGTACACGCTAAGCCACCTGCATGGTACACGCCGACTCGCCCGCATGGTACATGCTAAGCTGCCTGCATGGTACACGCTAAGCCACTTGCATGGTACACGCTGAGCTGCCTATCTAGTAGATGCAGTTAGCTGTTACACCCCGTGCTGCCTGTCTGGTACATGCTAAGCCACGTCTGGTACACAATAGTCTGCCTGTTTTGTACACGCCATACCCCCTGTCTGGTATCATACATATATATATATTTATATGTATATTGAATCGGACTCCATGAGCTCCCTGGCGGTGTAGCTCTGATAAATCTGATTAATATGCGCAGGGTGATCGGGCGCTGGGCCGGACAGTCTCCTCCCAGATGCCCAGGTGCTAAATGAGATTTTTGTGGGCCGATAATGGGGTTCCTGTCCAGAGACACGGCAACCACTGGCCAATCACTGAGCGCTAATAGGAAAGAGGCGCCACATAAAAATGATGCCCCAAGCATTAACCCTTTAATCCTACATACCCCTACCCCTTCATCCATAACACAGAATGGTATTGCTCTAATATCTGGGAGACCCCATGGATGCTTCATAGAGTGATAGGGTGGGGGCAGGTAATGGGTGGGTGGGGGGATATAGGAGGCTATCAAGAAATTAGGATAATATTTCTGATGAGATCAGGAAGGTGAACTGTGAATCAGATTCATCCAGGGAATCGGAAACTTCATTTATAGAAAGCTGAGAGAGGGTCTGACTTCTAACTACTGTGAATTATAACTATGAAGTATTATTATAGGACATGGGCTGTATATTATAACTATGAAGTATTATTATAGGACATGGACTGTGAATTATAACCCTGGAGTACTAGTATAATAAACCATGGAATTTATATTAAAACCCTGGAGTATTATAGAATATGGACTGTACATTTTAGTTTTAAATTAGATAATCACATTTCTTGCCTTATAACAAAAATCAATTTAGCGCCCGAACATATTTATTTTGTTTGTTCATTTTTTAGGGCATGGTGGGCGACTTTCTGGATTGACCATAACTAAAGGTGATATTGGAGATCCTGGGGCCCCAGGGGAGCCTGGCTCTATAGGATATAAGGGTCCAGAGGGCCCCCTAGGGCCTACTGGGGAGCTTGGCATACCTGGATCTAAGGGAGCAATGGCAGATGCCAGGAACCAGCGTAGGCCAGCATTCTCAGCCACGTTCACTGGGTTTAAGGACAACACCCTGCTGTTTGGTCAGATCATCACCAATCAGGAAGCAGTGTATGATGGGGCCACAGGCCGATTCATCTGTAAGGACCCCGGGTACTATTACTTTACCTTCCAAGTAGTCTCTGCTGGAGATCTCTGCCTTCATATCTGGTCCAAAATGGGAACTGCCAATGCCAGGAAACTGCTCAGTTTCTGTGACAAAAACCAGATGGGCCGGTCCCAGGTGAATTCTGGAGGAACCGTCCTGAACCTAAGCACCAAAGACCAAGTCTGGATAGAGACCGACGCAAAGGGCCGGAAAGTCGCCGACAAAGACAGCAGCAGCAGCGTGTTCAGCGGATTCCTGCTCTTCCCTAGAGAAGAATAAGCTCCACCCACACACATCTGCTCCACCTGCTGCATGAATGTGATTGGCTCCTCAGGAAGAAAACACGTGATGTAGGCAGTATGCTCCTCCCGCTAGGAGTTCTATTGCTCCACCCCTGCATATCTTTTATTACAAAAAGCGCTGTATTGACCAGAATACCTAAAGAACCTGCGTACAGTGTGCATTGTATATTCAGCTGTCTGTCTGACCTCCCCTCTGCCAGCCTGCTTCATGTAATCAGAATGGAATCCAAATGGAAATAAATCTCAGTTTAGTTCAATCCGAATATTTGTCTTTATTCCCAATACAGTCCGATAATTGTGGCTAAAGTGACGACAATAAAGGGAAACAAAAGTCTGCACACAAAAAGTGCCAATAAACAACTTTCCATCTTTGCTGTATTTTGTGATTACATAACTGTCAGGATAATATCACTAAAACCAGAGTGAGACAACACCAAGACACCCCATAAGTTTAATATCGGGGTCACCACTGGAAGTAAATATTTTAACTTCCTATTTAGACTACTAAAGCAAATCAATTACAAAGAGAATTTATTATCCACATAATGAGAGAGAATGCCACCTTAACCCCTCCACAGTGCCAATTCTAACCCCTCCATCCACCATGATGCCACCTTAACCCTTCCACCCACCACAGTGCCCATTCTAACCCCTCCACATCATGTTAACTCTTACACTGCCACATCATTCTACCCTTTCAACGGTACGTTAACCCCTCCACCACTTTAACCCTTTAATCACACTAACTTCCATTGCCATTGTGACCTTTCACCCACCAAAGTGCAACATTACCCCTTCTACTGCACATAAAGCCTTTACCTGCCACAGTGCCATTTTACCAGTACAAGGAGCGAAAAACTACAACTCGACAACATGACCACTAAATGCCATTTGATTTCTTTATAGATAGTTCGAATAGAAAAGAAAACTTCTTTGGTATGATCTGCCACAAAATGACCATCTGAATGGTAGGCAGGTAAGTGTCTCAGTGCTGACAGTGGTACACTGCTATGGCCTATGGAGGTAATAAGGTTATGCTTGTTGTGTGGTCTCTTATTCCCCCTGGTGGTTGAAGTGAAAACAGCACCTATGGGGAGTTGCTTGTGCTTAGAGGTGGAGACTGGTGACAATAGATCAGGATGGTTGGTGGCTCCATCACCAGTGGTTTGTCCCTGGTTTACTTACCTGTAACTATCCAGTCCTCATAATATATTGTACATGAAGGGTTAACCCCTCAAAGTGCCCCTGTGGTCGCAGGGCTGACCCTTGCTCAAAAAATGTTTGTGGGTTTGTAAGCCATGTGTTGTGGCAGAGTGTAAATTGGAAATTAATGAAGAAATTCCAATGAGATGGATTTCTGTGCAGACACATGTTTGTAATGTGTGTGAGTCACACGGGACATCTTTGTTATTATGGGGAGCAGCGCCTGGCCACGTCCACCTATACCACAATACCTGGTACCCCTCTAATCTAAACAACTGCACCTGGGACCCCTCCATTCTATACCACCACACCTGGGACCTCTCCATTGTATACCACCACACCTGGGACCCCTCCAATCTATACCACCACACCATGGATCCCTCGATTCTATACCACCGCACCTCGGATCCCTCCATTCTATACCATCACAGCACCTGGGACCCCTCCATTTTATACTGATCCTTCTGGTACCCCTCTATTTTTTTCCATTTAGGGGCCATTTATTCTATAGTAGCACATCTGGGACCTCTCCATTGTATACTGTTTAATCTGAGGCATCTCCATTTTATACTGCCACATCTGGGCCCCTCAATTGTATGCCTCCTTATCTGGGGTCTCTTGATTCTCTGCCATCACATTTGGGGCCCCTCCATTTTATTCCTCCATATCTCGGGCCCCTCCATTCTGTTCCTCTACATCAGGGACCCCTGCATTTTGGAGGAAGGGCCTGGTGTCTGCTTTGACGTCCTGTATAGTACCTGATTGGTATTACTGCCTGATTGGGGATGCCATCAATTACACAGGTGATCATGGTTTCTGGTTTCTTCCTGTGCTGCTGTAACTGTAGATACATCAGACGGGTGAACTCTGTCACTCTGCTCTCTAGTTTTTATGTTCCTTGTTAGCACTTTAGGACCCCTGATTGGTTCAGTGTGCTGCTTCTTTCTTCTGTCAGACTGAGCTCGGCTGTACAGGACTGGGGAGTTGCAGAGTTACATTTACACATTTACAGATATACAATGACCATGAAGCTGCATTACGTTGTGTTTTATCTGTCTGGAGGACAAGGCCTGGCTGTGGATTTGGGGATAATAGGGTTCAATAGAAATGGGAAGAAGTACCGGGATTATTGCCCAGCATACTCTGATAAACTTTGAGAGAAGAATTGTTGAGCTTTAGGGGATTCACCCGAAATTGCCCCCCCCCCCCCCCCCCCATACACACAATAAGCACACACAATGGTCATGGAGATATTTTATTGGCAGCAGTAAGCATCGGTACAGGGCGTGGCAGAGGTGATTGGTTAGGTGGTCAGAGGGGGTGGAGTTACTCTAGGAGAACAGTATAAAAGGGGCAAATGGGACAGCAATGGTGAATCTTTGGGGGAGCAGAATATGGCTCATCTGAACACAGCACAGAAGGTGACCAGACAAGGCTTCTAATTCTAAGTAGATGAAGGGCAGATCAGCACAATTTACCCCCACATTTAGGAGAGAGGGAAGAGCAGGAAGCCAGTGAAGATGCTGTCAGCCCCCTCTGTCCCCATCAGGTTGTTGTTGCTGGTGGTCTCCAGCCATATTGTCTCATCTTTCTGCACCTCCAGCACCACACCACCAGTGGTCACCTGGAAAACGTTGTTCACCTGGTCACAGAAGTTCACCACCTTCTGCTTGTTGTCACCTGGTTTGCCCCTCATGATGTTGACACAGAGATTCCCCCTGGAGGTGGCATGGTAGGTGAAGTAGTAGATTCCGGGGTACTGGCAGGTGAATTTCCCAGTTCCTAGGTTGTATTGGTTGTTGACATTAATGATCGCCCGGTCAAAGCGGACAGGCTGCTCTTTTCGCGGATACCCCTGACTCAACTTCTTTATGGAAAAGGCAGAGTGGACCTCCAACTTGTAATCCCCTGACTCCCCCTTTGTTCCCTTCTGACCTGGTAGCCCAGGAGGCCCGGGGGGTCCAATTGGACCTTTAGGTCCCACTTTTCCAGGGTTTCCTGGGGGTCCAGGATCTCCTAGAAATTCGTCCTGGTTCCATCCCTCAATGACACCAGGTGACCCTGCAAGGTGAGAGACATTTTAGTCTACGTGAACCATTACCACCATCCCCACATTCCCTATGGGAGTGATTTGTCCATACCCATGTCACCCTTCTGCCCGTCTACTCCATCTTTTCCATCTGGCCCAGGAATGCCGGGGACACCTGGTAACCCTGGCATGTTGGCTTGGCAGCTCTGTGCCTCTGAGAAGGTGATGAAGAGAAGAATGAGGCCCAGTTTGAGCAAATTCCCCCCGGCCTCCATTGTAGAGTCTGAGCAGAAGCTGAAACGAAATAATTTCAGGGACACCAGCTGAAAACAGGAAAATGGAGAATTCTCTCTGCACATCCAAACTTCCTGCCTGGGGAAGAGGTGGTGGGGCGGGGGGCAAAGATTTCCAGAGAACTTTCCAGGATGGAGTGATAGGGAAATGGGGTACAATAGATGAGGATAAGATTGGGATATAACAAAGAGACAGAGGGGGATTGGGGTATAATAAAAGGACAGAGAAAAAACTGGGATAAAATAGAAGGATAAAGGAGGTACTGGGCTTCTTTAGAGGACCAAAAGGGGGGGGGGGGGGTAAAACAGGATAATAGGGGAGGTAATGGGGTAGTATGGAAACAGAAAGGGAAGACTGGGTTGTAAGAGACACACAGTGCGGGGAATTGGGGTGTAATAGAGGAAAAGAGGGGTGATTGGGGTATAATACATGGACAGAGGGGGGATTGTAATATAATACATGGACAGAGGGGTGATTGGGGTATAATTCATGGACAGAGGGTGTGATTGGGGTATAATACATGAACAGAGTGGTGATTGGGGTATATTACATGAACAGAGTGGTGATCGGGGTATAATACATGGACAGAGGGGTGATTGGGCTATAATGGATGGACTAAGGGGTGATTGGGGTGTAATACATGGATAGAGGGGTGATTGGGGTATAATACATGGACATAGGGGTGATTGGGGTATAATACATGGAAAGAGGGGTGATTGGGGTATAATACATGAACAGAGTGGTGATCGGGGTATAATACATGGATAGAGGGGTGATTGGGGTATAATACATGAACAGAGGGGTGATTGGGGAATAATACATGGACATAGGGGTGATTGGGGTATAATACATGGACAGAGGGGGTGATTAGGGTATAATACATGGACAGAGGGGTATGTGGGGTATAATACATGGACAGAGGGTGTGATTGTGGTATAATACATAGACAGAGGGGTGATTGTGGTATAATACATGGACAGAGGGGTGAATGGGGTATAATACATGGACAGAGGGGTGATTGGGGTATAATAGATGGACAGAGGGGTGATTGGGGGGGGGGGCACCTGGGATTACTGGAAATGCCCCCACTTCAGAGCGCCAAGCTGCCCGCCACTGTGCCAGGACTGGATGAGCTTGTAAGCCATGAAACTTTTGTAAACTCAGCAACTGTGTCTATGGAGCTGTTCTGGTCGGTGCTACCCATTAAGGGGCGGGGCTCATCAGGGGCTCATCGGGGCCCAAATTTAAACCCCATTTTTAACAAGACTTAAACTGGGTTTACAGAAGCTACCTGCGGAGTCCTCCCATAGGAATTTTGGACAGGAATGACATTTATGTCTTCAATCAGAGAGGGGCGCTCCGCTCAATGCCCTCCCCTCTAATAAGAGACACCCAGCTAGAGGTCAAATTTTATCCTGATCCCCAAAGCTCCCCGGAGGCCAATAATGAGTCTCGAATACATGGCACCCCTTATTCACTCAAATCTGAATCTTTACAATCTACAAAAAGGTTGGTGGGGAGGGAACATGGCAATACCCTCAGACAGGTGAGGGGGGTAAACATAAAATTACCCACAGACAGGTGAGGGGTTATACGGCCAAACCCACAGATGTGCAGGGTGTGGAGAGTTAACATACAAATACCCACAGGCAGGTAAGGGGTATACAGGGCAATACGCAGACGCAGGTGAGGGGTATACAGGGCAATACGCAGACGCAGGTGAGGAATACACACGGCAATACACAGAGGCAGGTGAGGGGTATACAGGGCAATATACAGAGGCAGGTGAGGGGTATATGGGGCAATACTCAGAGGCAGGTGACGGGGTATACAGGGCAATACACATAAGCAGGTGAGGGGTATACAAGGCAATACTCAGAGGCAGGTGAGGGGTATATAGGGCAATTCTCTGAGGCAGGTGAAGGGGGTACAGGAAAATACACTGAAGCAGGTATGGGGAATACAGGGCAATACACAGAAGCAGGTAAGGGGTATACAGGGCAATACTCAGAGGCCAGTGGAGGAGTATAAAGGGCAATACTCAGAGGCAGGTGAGGGGAATACAGGGCAATACACAGAGGCCGATGAGGGGTATACAGGGCAATACTCAGAGGTAGGGGAGGGGTATACAGGGCAATATTCAAGAGGCAGGTGAGGGGGATAAAGGGCAATACTCAGAGACAGGTGAGGGGTATATGGGGGGCAATACACAGGGGCATGTGAGGGGTATACAGGGCAATACACAGAGGCAGGTGAGGGGTATACAAGGCAATACACAGAGGCAGGTAAGGGGTATACAGGACAATACACAGAGGCAGGTAAGGGGTATACAGGGCAATTCACAGGCATGTGAGGGGTATACAGAGCAATACACAGGGGCATGTGGGGGGTATACAGGGCAATACACAGAGGTAGGTAAGGGGTATACAGGACAATACACAGAGGCATATGAGGGGTATACGGGGCAATACACAAAGGCAGGTGAGGGGTATACAGGGCAATACACAGAGGCATGTGAGGGGTATACAGGACAATACACAGAGACAGGTGAGGGGTATACAGGATGATTGGAGTCTGCTATAGCGCCCCCCAGTGCTAAGGAAGACATAGAAAATCAACTTCTAGCACAGATAGAAAAAGTTGGAAAAGTTTTCCTAATGGGAGATTTTACCTACTCTGACATTGACTGGAGTAATGGCACTACAGATATTTCAATGGGTAATACGTTTAAAATTTAAAAACTATGTTGCTCACAGCTGATGTTAAAAATGTCATAAGAAGAATAAGAAATTCCATTCCAAAAATATAAAAATGATGGACTACTTTCATCATTTAAAAATAAAGAATATAACAAAAGATGTAAAAAGGAGATAAAATGTGCAAAACTTCAAAATGAAAGACAGATTGGAAAGGAAAGTAAGGCAAACCCACCAAAGATGTAGGCCCCTTAAAGAATGTCTCTGGGTTGATAACTGGGGATAAAGAAAAGTTAAATTCACTAAACACTTTTTTTTAGCTCTGTGTACATGAAGGAAAATGGCAGAGCTCAAGTCCAAATTCATAATAGCAATGTCACAATGGCTCAGAATTGATATGATTGAGAAACAGCTGGGAAAAATTAGGGTTGACAAAGCACCAGGACCTGATGGATTACATCCACGTGTCCGGAAAAGAAGTTTAAGCTCCGGATAAGGAAGGGATTCTTCACTGTAAGGGCTGTGAAAATGTGGGATCGGCTCCCTCAGGAAGTAGTTTCAGCAACTACTATAGATTGCTTTAGGAAAAAGCTGGATGATTTCTAGAAGCACAGAATACAACTGGGGATTAAGGATTTATAGATAACAGAGACTGCTGATCCAGGGAACATCCGATTGTCTCATGGAATCAGGAAGGAATTGTTTCCCCTGTTGTAGCAAATTGTACCCGGGGTTTTTTTTGCCTTCCTCTGGACAAACTATGTCTTATAGGGTTTTATATCTGGGATATATTTATTTCCCCAGTGGTTGTACTTGATGGACCTTTTTCAACCTGAGTCACTATGTAACCATGTGTACTTCCTTCTCTTTTGTACTCTCATCTCCTGCGTACTTCCATCTCAGGAAAATTCCCACCTCTGAAATCTTCAAATCTCATCTGTGGGAATACAGTATTCTATTCTCTGGTGTACTCCCATCTCTGGAGTACCCTCACATTTGAATTACTCTGTTCTTCAGAGTACTTCCATTTCTAGAATACTCTTACCTCTGGAGTACTCTCATTCCAAAGCTCTCTCATCTGTGAGATTCTATTTTCTGGAGTACTCCCATCTCTGGAGTTCCCTCACTGTTCGCTCACTGTCATCTCCAGAGTAGTTTCAATTTTTGGAATACTCTCATTTCTGGAGTGCACCAATCTCTATATTACTCTAATCTCTGGAGTACTTCCATTTCTATAATAATCACGTCTTTTGAGTACTCCCATCTCTGGCAGTAAAGCAGTTCTGTATCCATGATAGTAATGTCTTCCAGATGGGGACTTGGGGATTCTCGGGGTTATTTCCGATATTTCCAGGTCTTATTATTTATCTGATGATTGGATTCTATAAACATTTTCATTTTTTCCGCTAGCCGTAATTGGACGACATTCCTGCCAATTCTGAGGAATTTTTGGTTAAACACAATTACACATCAATCAGCAATAAGTATTTCCCACCATTGACAACTTCAGATCCACTCCCCCCCTCCCCAGATGATTCATCTTCAGTCAGGGAGGGGTATTAAGTAATAATGTGAGCAGATGCTGCCCCTCCATGGTGCAGTCAGAGCCTGTCAGGTAGACATAAATATGGACTAATCAGCAGCAACATTGTGGGGGCAACATCCAGCTTATGTCTGCCACTCCAGCGTGCACAAATGTACTTGCCATAACCATTGCCCAGGGGCGCATTGGAGGCTTAAGGGGGGGCATTGTTCAGGGGCAGGGAAATCATTATTTGCATGGTGGTAATGGGGTCATCACATAGGTAAGGAGAATAATCAAGGGCATGACAAGTGGACCTGTCTGGGGGGGGTTATGAGGGGTCATCACATGGGTCGGGGAAGTCATTGTCCCGTGAGTGGCGAGGGGGTAAGTCTGGGGGTATTGAGAGGTCATCACATGGGGCAGGAGAGTCATTGTCCAGGGAGTGGTTAATGTATAGAGGGGCAGGAAGGGCCAGTATATATTCTGGTGGGAAGGGTTAATGTATGGAAGGGCAGGAAGGGGCAGTATATAGTATGACGGGAAGGGTTAATGTATGGAGGGGCAGGAAGGGACAGTTGCCCTCTTTGCAGAATGTTTTCCTACTGGTCCAGGCACTTGTTCTTCGCAGGGATTAGGCTGAGAGATGGCTCTGCCTGTTAAATAGATTGTCAGCTCTTCAGGCTGGTGTTGGGCAGGTATTGACTGGTGCAGTCTCTCTATAAAGTAGATTGTCAGCTCTTTGGATTAGCACTTGTCCCATACAGATATAGAATAGAGAATTCTCCCCCATCATCTGACAACTCATTAGATTGATGTGTGGCCCATATGTCCCCGCACGCTGGAAGGTCATCTGTCATTGCCCTTCGTCCCGTGAGCTGCTCCCCCCTGACAAAGACCCAATCTGTCCAAATTATTTCAACACCCCCCCAACCCTCCACTCAACACCTGGGCTTGAAATCCAAATGGCCCCCCAGGGAATTTACCCCCTCCCAGCATTTATCCCAGAAACGTTATTACCCAACAGCTGCCTGGTACACACACACACAAAATCTGCACCTTGTGCTCTGCCAAGGGAGTGACCAGCAGGGGGCGACTCGGTGCCCAGGGTTCTACAGTGCCAAAGATATGTTTCATTCCATCAATTGGCATCTTTTATTGACTGACATTACATGAGTAGAACTGCCCACTACACCCGCACATGTCATATGACCCTGAAGTGTGATCTGCTGGGAGGTGTCAAAGGGGTATTAACTAGTCTGCCATATCCTCAGGGGCAATACTAATGCTGCCACCTATCGAACAAACCAGGAACTGCAGCAGTAATAGTCATGCTGGTTGGGTAGATTTGTCATTTTCTGGACATTCAGAGATCAGGTTTCATCTGCTCTTATTAGATTGTAAGCTCTTTTGCTTCAGGAACCCCTATTGTCTTGTTGCTGTGTATTTTTTTAAGTAATATTGACTCTTATCTGTGTGATTTGTAAAAAGACATTCAATTAGTCAGACCAGATGATAGGAAAAAAAAATAAAACCTAAAGAGCACCTGTCATAGTGACTTTTACTGATTAGTGACTATTCACGATGGATGCTGAATTCCGGATGTTGCCCAAGTTCCAGGGCAGAGCTGACCACATGCCTTATACAAAGATTTCTGTATGCCCTGGAACTAGCATGTCTAAGAAGATGGAGAATAGCCACTTCCAGGTCTGGGGGTATTGAGAGGTCATCACATGGGGCAGGAGAGTCATTGTCCAGGGAGTGGTGTCACACTGAGTGAAATGAAGTGGTTGTCACCATCAAAAATAGTCCATAATGAGAGACAGAATGACATGTCTTATAAATTGATTTACTGAAGAGATTGAACATGTATCATTGTTACATGAAATATACAGAAAATAGCGGAAAATAAGAGCGGGAAACCCTGTGCTGAGGAGCTTACAATCTAATAAAGGAAAGGTAAGATATTCTCCTTGGGGGAACAGACAACCTCTCTACCCCTGCCCTATCTGTCTCCACTCACTCACATGAGTTACATCTCCACCCTTCAAAGATCACCGATTCGATTGAAGCTGCACCCACACAGTCATTTTTAGTCTGGAAAGACCAGAAAGCCGGTGAAGACGCTGTCATTATTTTCAATGCCGATCATACCGTTGTAGTCATTGGCAACCAGCCACACTTTCTGACCCTTCTTCAGCTGGACGAGGACCCCACCAGAGGTCACCTGCTGGGAGTTGGACATGTGGTCGCAGAAGCTGGCCTTGACCTCGTCATCCACCCGGAGAGTGACGCACAGGTTGTGAGACTGAGAGGCGTGGTACACAAAGTAGTAAAGCCCAGCAATGCGGCACATAAACTTCCCAGTCTCCCTGTTGTAGTCGTTATGGTCATTGGTGACGATGTCATTGAATTTGATTGGTGCATTCCTCTCGGGGTGTTCACCTGTGCTTCTTTTCACAGTAAACGCTGATTGATATTGACGCTTGTGATTTCCAGGGATTCCATTGTCCCCTTTGGGGCCCATCTCACCTTTCTCTCCTGGAAGCCCTGGGGGTCCCTTGGGACCATTTTTTCCCACTGGGCCTTGTGGGCCTTTAATTCCTTTTTCCCCTTTCAGTCCACCGACATTCAACTTTGCTGGCAGACCTGCAGAAACCAAAATGTTTAATCAGGTTGCAATTTGGAAAGGTTAAAAAAGGCCATTACCACCAGAAAGCATGTAGGGAACTGCAGGGGTGGGGCTGTAAGTGGATTGGGTGGAGTTTATATAAGTAAAATAATTTGGCTTTGATTGGCTATGCCCAGGCAATGAAGTGATGTAGGGAGCATTCTCCCATCAGCCCATTCTATTCCATCATGGGTTCAATTAGAATCTTCCCAACTGTAAAGAATCCTTCTTTGCCCTACAGACCATACCCCCATTGATAGGCCACACCCACAAAATGTCACGTTAGGAGGGCTGTGTACATTGACCAGAGCATTGATTATTGATACATTTTCTTTGATGATTTCACCTTCTATGTATTAAAATATTTATAGCATGAATTTATCCTCAGATAACGTCTGAGTGATTGATAATTACAATACATTTGTAAATGGGTCCCTGAGGGCCCTTCCAGCAGGACTCTGCCCTGAACGGGGACAGCCTATGAGGAGACACCAGATCCCAATGAGCAGGTTACAGAAAGATATTACAGAGAGAACTCTCATCAATCATAAATGAGTGAAATGCTACGTATGAGGGGCCACGAGTGATGTGTTTGATGAATCCAATGACAGAAATGGTTAACAAAGTACAAAAATTATTACTTTTATGCAAATCACATGCAAATTATACTAACCTAAAACTGATCCAATGAAGCTTTGCATCTTGCAATTTGGTTGGCTAGCTCAGTGTAATTTGCATGTGATTTAAGTCCAATTGTCTGCACCTTGTTGACCGTTTCTATTCATTGATCCATTTTCGGGAATCTCAATACATTTTAGGACATTTTTTGGCATTTCTGTAGAATTATTCAGAATTTGGCGTTCCTGAAGATGGGCGTGGCCTGATTACCGCTGGGCCAGTGAGGACAGTAAACTCATTTCTGTACTTACCTTTCTCTCCTTTGGTTCCTTTCAGGCCATCCCTCCCATCTCTGCCTGGCGTGCCAGGGATTCCGGGGAGACCTGGGATGGGGGAGGTGCATTGCGTTTCCCCGCTGTCCACCAAGACGAGGAAAGAGAAGAGAATGAGGCCCACGATCATCTTCACACAGTCGCTCAGCCTGCAGGAGACACAGGGGGGTCATTAGCAATAAAAGCAAAGAGCGCAGCGCCATGATATGACCACACCCATCTGCATCCCAAATTTGGATTGGAGGAAAGTGCCAAGTAGCCCAGACTTCCTACAGGCTGGACACCGCCCTCTCCTGGGGGGGTTTATGCTGGGCACAGTTACCACATCCAACGCCAGTATTAGGCCCAACGCAGGGAAGGAGATGAAAGGATCCTCACTGACGTGGAACATCAATGGTTGGTGCAAAATTTAGAGTCTCAGGTTATCAATCGTCTGCCCTTCGGACTCCACCTACCCGCCCCAAATCAAGGCATCTGATTGGTGACCACAACACCCAGCTGACCTCTGTAGATTCCAGCCTGCGATTGGACAGTGAAGGAGCAGCACACTGGAGTCATCCCTCCACTCACAGTGCTCGGTGGCACACAATGTCACGAATTTGTCACCAATCACCCTTTCAGGCGGCCACTGTTTAGAATCATCAATATTATCAGATTCCGTCCAACGTTAGAGTTTGTGACAAATATTTGATTGCAATATCTAATAGAAATATAGATCATAGTACACATGCACACACCAATCAACACCGGATCATTATTCTGACCCATAAGTACAATCAGAATTAGTATAATCCATGCCATGGTCATGCCATTCCACACAATGCAGCTACCTGCACAGCACTGCATATTACGGAGGTTGGGCCCCTAAATAGTGGGGACCCCAATGAACTTAACTATGTGCTGTGCAGGAAGGAAGCTAATACCGGGGCAGGTACTTCTACTATCTGCATGTAGGAAACATTTCATGAATCCCCAAAATATCTCCCAATCATTAATGACCCTCAGATTACATTATAAGGCAAAGGGCAGGAACCAACCAATCAGCAGCCACCTGCACCATAGGATGAAAGATAAAACTGGATTGGTTGTGGCCCTGCAGATCCAGTAGGGATGGAGCAGAATATTATCAGCCCTACAGACAGTGATCAACAGTTGTCAGTGCTGGCACTTACCCGGCAGGGAGACTGATCCTCGATGAAGTGGAAAGCTTCTGTTTTGCACTCAGCCGTCCTCGACACCTTGGCCTGGAGGATTCACCACTTTCACATCCCCTTCCTTCCCGCTCATTTCTGGTAATCTGCCTTCTCCTCCACCGCACGGGCCCAACTATGCTGACCAATCACTTTCTGTTCTGCTTTCTGTGGCCTGCCAGGGTGGAAGGAAATCACAGAGGTCCAGAACAGCAAGAACACCAGTAAGGAGGGGCCCCCAGGGGAGTCAGGGCCCTGGAAGCCTGGCATTCACCAGTGGGCTAACTCTGAGCCAGGGAAAAACTTTGTCCCTAGATGATCTGTAAGAGAACACAGGGCCCCTGTAAATGACTGATTGGGTCCAATTTGCTGCGTGGGAGGCTGCGTGAGGACGGTCAAAGGAAGGTCAGTTACTGACTGATATATCACAGGCTATAATACACAACAAGTTGGTGGCCATCTTCTATGACCATTCCTCATTTTATCAGCCCCCTATGAGGGCGCCCCCTATAGGTGAAGGTGTTATTAGCCCTGGAGTTCTATCTGTGTTGTATGCCTGCCAAAAAATAGAAGCCTCCGAATCTTCACATCTCCATCCATGGATCTCTAAACCTTTATTGTTGTGCAGTGTAACACTTCTATAACACCGGAACGTCCAAAGAGTGCAAATATCTGAATAATATTTCAGGGGTGTATATCGAACCCCTTATATTATACTGCGGAAGGGTTAATTTGTCTCAGACTAGTGAAATCCGACACAAGACGCCAAATTGTTTAGAAGTGAATTTTCACGCTGCCGCCAAGCACTGTCCTCCCAGTGATTGGAACGATTGGAATTTTGATCCAGTCCATAATCTGATTGGTTCCGCTGCATGATTAGCCTTCCTCTGTCAGATGTATGAGATGATCCAAAGTCACATGACCTATCACAGCGCCATTCCTGTGTGCAAAGTGCAGCAGGTAACCCATAGCAACCAATCAGAACAGTACAGAGAAGGAGGAGATTTACAGGGACTGATCATCCCAAAGGGCCCATTCAGGGACACATCCAGGCTGGGCCCTCCTGGGCACACAGGAACTGCATATGGGCCAGTAAAGGTTGTGTTATATCACGAAAAGTGCGACTGCATGCTGTGTGCAGGGTCAGGAGGATAATAACACCATGGTGATAGCAAATGTCTGCCCCATGTATGTGACCCTCAGCCTCACTGGACTGTCATAGATGTGAGGTGACTCAGGGCCCC
>NC_092868.1:226690-229291 GCF_032062135.1 Pyxicephalus adspersus
CTGTACAGATGTGAGGTGACTCAGGGCCCCTATACTGTACAGATGTGAGGTGACTCAGGGACCCTATACTGTACAGATGTGAGGTGACCCATGGACCCCATACTGCACAGGTGTGAGGTGACTCAGGGACCCCATACTGTATAGATGTGAGGTGACTCAGGGCCCCTATGCTGTAGAGATGTGACTTTTGGGGCCCCTATACTGTACAGGTGTGAGGTGACTCAGGGCCCCTATGCTGTATAGATGTGACTTTTGGGGCCCATACTCCATCCTTCTTGTATGCCATCACATGTGACCTGGGGAGAAGTGTGTGTGGGCTCAGGGAATGGGAGTCTCCGCTGTGTTTCTTCTGATGAGGGCAATTAATAATTGGTTGGCTGAGTGTTAATATTATCAGCTCCTTGTTTTGCCCTTTTTCTGGTGGGGGGAGGACTGCAGGGCCGCGGGATCTTCATGACATCAGGCAGATGGTGGAGAAGAGTGACCAGGCCCGGAGTTGGTACTGAGACCTGTCGGCTTGAGGAAGTGAGGCCCAGCGACCAACAGAGTGGAACAAACCGAACCTGACAGAGAGGAATTGTGGGTAGACTCTGCCATTTCCCGGTGGCTGAATGCTCGGGAAATCTGCCAGCTCATATCACTCCTGGAGATCGCCAGACATAAAAGTGAGAAGCTGATTGGCTGCTCAGGAGCAGCACAGACAGTTCTAATTTCTGCCATGGGGACATTGTGTGTTATGAAAAGGCATTTTTTTTATTCTGTCCTGAAATGGTAAAAGCTTATTGGTTGTTTGGGTTTACCACTCTGTACCCGACCATATTTCGGCTGGTTGTGGCAAAGATTGGTGTAATCACCTCACTCGGTGAGACATTCTCCAGCAGGTTGGTTTTATATTGTTCCACCATAACGTCATTGTGTAATAAATGCCCCAGCCCCCGATGTCATCATTTTATTCCATAGATAGCTGAGTGGGATGGCAAAATGGTACCTGAAGTGGGCTCAATGGGTAACCAAATTATTAATTGCTCAAAGAATAAAGTCTGCTGATTGCTGGCTCCATTCACAGAGACATCTCTAAAAGCTCCTCCATCCCAGTGCCTGAGCACCACAGATTACTCAGGGAGGGCAGGTGGGCAGCATGGGAGTACACTAGGCAAAGCGTCCCCAACTGATTCATCACTAAGAATACCGGAACCACAGAAATCACACTGCTGGATTTTGCCTCCCATGTGCTCTCAGCTCCTGCTCGGGTATGCATGGGCGTCAAGACCTGGGGACAGCGCTCTCTTTCTGTACCCCTCTCTTACAGCAACCCCCCCTGGCACTGCCTGACCTTGACCTATGGGCAGCACTGCCCCTTGCACCCCCCTGACCATGACCTAGAGACAGTGCCCCACCTTGTACCCCATAACCTAGAGACAGTGCCCCACCTTGTACCCCATCACCTAGAGACGGTGCCCCACCTTGTACCCCCTGACCATGACCTAGAGACAGTGCCCCACCTTGCATCTAAATACAGTACATACACACACACACCATCTATATACAGTACATACACACTGTATACACACAGTGTCATTTGCAACCCCTATTTATTGTACAGCGCTGTGTAATATGTTAGTGCTATACAAATCCTGTTTAATAATAATAATCTGTATATATTCCATATATTCTGTAAATAATCTTTATTTATTCTGTACATATTTTGTATAATATTATTCTTTATATATCCTGTATATATTCCATGTCACCATGTATGGGGCCGTTACTCATAGCAACCATAGAAGGGATGGGTATCGCACTGCTGACCTATGGGGGGGGATCACCATTGGCTCCCGAGTCAGCACTGTGAAAACAATGGGAAGCATTTTCCTGTACTGGGACCAAACTCAGCACAGTCCACACAATGCACCCCCATCACAGGAAGACAATGGCTGCCCCGGGGGGGAGGGGCAACAGAACATGACCGATTAGTCACATGTCCCAGCAGCCCCAGTGGTGAAGGAGGACATCTGATTGGTTAATAATCTGGATACACCTAGACCTCGGATGACTGGTCATAAGGACCCGGTGCCCCATCATGGAGGATAAGGGGCCCCATCAGAATTATGGACGATGATAGATGTGTCTGCAGGGGGTAGAGAGCAGAGTTCCTCTGATGGAAGAACAGAGGCTTTGTCATGTGACCTGCCGGCTCAGGCAACAAATCCCTCCTTTTCCTCAGATATTAGATGGTGGATTGACCACTTTACACACAGCGCCCAGCTCTGGACTCTTCTGTGATTGGCCAGCATGCTGACAGATCTTTCCAGGGGTGCTCAGCAGTTCTGGTATGCAGCTGTCCCTCATATAAGAGTTCATATTATACAGGGAGTGGGCGGGGCTATCCTGTGTGCCAAAATATTGGCTGAATTCAGCCCCCTCCCCCGGGAGCCTCCAATCATTGCAGGCAGAGATTCCACTTCATATCATCTGCATATCGGAAAAGAATTTCTGGGAAACAAAAGATTCACCAATGCCAAAGAATTCCATTTCACACGGACCGCACCCGAGGACACATCGCTGGGCCCCACACTATAGGGCCCCCCATATATGAAGGGG
>NC_092868.1:231496-239711 GCF_032062135.1 Pyxicephalus adspersus
TTAGGAAGTTTTCATGTAAAGCACCAAATATAAAATCTACAGAACAGCAAAATATAATACATGGGGACAATTATGTGGAGAGTCTGTAAAATGCAATAGAGGCAGATAAGGGCGAAGGTGGGTCGAGTGGCGGGATCATAGCCCCAAGGGAATGTCGGGGGACAGCCGAGCTCACAGGGAAGCAGGAGAAGCTCTCAGAATGGAAAGGATTTCTTATGAGCTGTGCACACTAATGGTCATTTCACATAATTGGGGCAAGCTACCCTAAGGTAGTGAAATCCCCCGTATAATTTGCACCCGCCAGGCCACGTTCCAGAATTGCTCAGACTTTTCTGGGTGGAAATCTGCCAGATGTAAACAGTTGGCGCGCACAAACGCTTTGCACGACTTAACTGCTTCTCATCTGAAAAGTAAAAGAAACGTTTATTGAGATACAAAAAGGATTTTTGCTGTGTTGGGGGATGGTGGCCCCAGGAACTGGGGATCATTTATTGGCTATTAGAGATCAGCTCATAAGTAAATAACCGTACTGATCCAGGCGCTCAACTGGAGGCCGCATTTACACAACAACCCAGTACTCCGCTTGTCACATGTACAACCTAACAGGAATCACACCGCCAGGAGGGTAAGAAAAAGGGGCAAATAAAATCACAGCGATCCTCCAGCCGGCCAATGAGTGGCAGCGCCCAATCAATGAATAACCTTCTGAAAATTTGTGTATATGCCCAACTGCTGACCCCCCACCTGAGAATGAATCATTCACCGCAGATCAATAAATCACAAACCCCAGATACTGATTAACAAACATATGAGGAGTCAGGAAAATGGGGGCCCGGAAAATAGGAGGAGTCAGGGCCAGCAGTACTGACATATAATGATACGGATCATACGTGTACGCACAGGGACGGCGGTACCGACACACAGCACTGATACGGATCATACGTGTACGCACAGGGACGGCGGTACCGACACACAGCACTGATACGGATCATACGTGTACACACAGGGACGGCGGTACCGACACACAGCACTGATACGGATCATACGTGTACACACAGGGACGGCGGTACCAACACACAGCACTGATACGGATCATACGTGTACACACAGGGACGGCGGTACCAACACACAGCACTGATGGCACAGTGATGCCGATATGTTACATGTACATGGTACATACTATAGTACATAGCAGTGTGCATTTTCCGTCATACATGACGGCATAGGGTGGTATTTACGTATTTCGGACCCTGCATGCCTAAATCCAGCACCCCCCAATGGAACGTGTAGCCCCCAGTGGTAGATCACACGGGTCTGTGGTGAATGAGTACACAGCATTATCATACAATCACACAATGGCGCTCCTTTTTTTTTCTGACAAAGATGTCACCCCCTGGACATGCCACCAACACGCCAAACACCTTACATACACCCGCTACCATCTCTGCTTCACCTGTAGCACTTCAACAGGAACAAAAAGAGCCTGCACAGCCCCGAAGCTGGGACTTGTAGTCCCACACCTGGTGACAACTTGCAAACTCCCGTGGCCAGCCATGTAGATGGAAGCGGCATTATTCATGTGTGTTACCCGTGTGTCGGCCCCGTCCATTAATAAAGCCACGTACACCGACATTAACAAATCCTTCTGCCAGTGATAATGAAAACCACTTGTGACCCCCTCGGCCTTCCCCGCAACATACTGACACGTACTGACACAATACCGTGCTGCAAGTATTACCAGCACCCCCCCATTCCCCAGGGGCCAATAAAGACATAGTGCCCGAGCACTGGAATATCCATACAATGAGATGTATTTACCCCCATACACACACACACACACACACACACAACAAGGCAGACACAAGCAGGAGGGATAATGGGGACCGCAGACCCTCCGCACAAAACAAAGCCGCTTCACACACCGAACAAAGCAACAGCAGCAGGCCGGCCGCATAATACAACCCTCCATTTACACATCTACATACATCGTACATACGTGTACCAAGCCTGCCCGCTACACGTCTACATACATCTACCAAGCCTGCCCGCTACACGTCTACATACATCTACCAAGCCTGCCCGCTACACGTCTACATACATCGTACATACGTGTACCAAGCCTGCCCACTACACATATATACCCCGGTATTTACCTCATATACATGTGTAATATTATATATACCCCGGTATTTACCTCATATACATGTGTAATATTATATATACCCCGGGATTTACCTCATTTATATGTGTAATAATATATATACCCCAATATTTACCTAATTTATATGTGTAATATTATATTTATATGTGTAACATTATATATACCCCAATATTTTCCTCATTTATATGTGTAACATTATATATACCCCAGTATTTACCTCATTTATATGTGTATTGTTATATTTATATGTGTAATATTATATTTACCCCAATATTTACCTCATTTATACGTGTAATATATTTTATATACCCTGGTATTTTTCTCATTTATATGTGTAACATTATATATACCCTGGTATTTACCTCATTTATATGTGTATTATTATATTTATATGTGTAATAATATATATACCCCAATATTTACCTCATTTATATGTGTAACAATATATATACCCCGGTATTTACCTCATTTATATGTGTAATACTATATTTATATGTGTAATATTGTATATATCCCGGTATTTACCTCTTATATATGTGTAATAATATATATATCCCGGTATTTACCTCATATATATGTGTAATATTATATTTATATGTGTAATATTATTTATACCCCGGTATTTACCTAATTTATATGTGTAATATTATATTTATATGTGTAATATTATATATATCCCGGTATTTACCTCATATATATATGTAATATTATATATACCCCGGTATTTACCTCATATATATGTGTAATATTATATATACCCGGGATTTACCTCATTTATATGTGTAATATTATATATACCCCAATATTTACCTCATTTATATGTGTAATATTAAATTTATATGTGTAACATTATATTTACCCCAATATTTTCCTCATTTATATGTGTATTGTTATATTTATATGTGTAATATTATATATACCCCAATATTTACCTCATTTATATGTGTAATATTATATATACCTCGGTATTTTCCTCATTTATATGTGTAACATTATATATACCCCGGTATTTACCTCATTTATATGTGTAATATTATATAAACCCCGGTATTTACCAAATTTATATGTGTAAAGTTATATACACCCCGGTGTTTACCTCATATATATGTGTAATATTTTATATTCCCCCGGTATTTACGGTACATCATTTATATGTGTAATATTATATATACCCCGGTATTTACCTCATGTTTATGTGTAATATTATATATACCCTGGATTTATTTCATTTGTATGTGTATTATTATATATATATACACCCAAGTATTTACCTCATTTATATGTGTAATATTATATATACCCCGTTATTTACCTCATATATATGTACTATTATATATACCCCAGTATTTACCTAATTTATACAGTTAGGTCCATAAATTTTTGGGCAGGCAGAGACAATTTTTTTCTAATTTTGGTTCTGTACATTATCACAATTATTATAAATGAAACAACTCAGATGCAGCTGACCTGCAGACTTTCAGCTTTAATTCAGTGGGTTGAACAAAAAGGTTGCATAAAATGTGAGGAACTAAATCCTTTTTTTTAACAAAATCATTTCATTTCAGGGGCTTAAAAGTAATTGGACAAATTAAAAAGCTAAAAATAAAATGTTCATTTCTAATACTTGGATGAAAACCCTTTGCTGGCAATGACAGCCTGCAGTCTTGAACTAATGGACATCACCAGATGCCGGGGTTCCTCCTTTTTATTGCTCTGCCAGGCCTTTACTGCAGCGGCTTTCACTTGCTGTGTGTTTGTGGCCTTTCTGTCCGAAGTTTAGTCTACCAGTGCTTTGTTTCTTTCTCATGATGTACCAAACTGTAGATTTTGCCACTCCTAATATTGTAGCAACTTCTCGGATGGGTGTTTCCCGTTTTTGCAGCTTAAGGATGGCTTGTTTCACCTGCATGGAGAACTCCGCATGTTGTCTGTTCACAGCAAAATCTTCCACATACAAGCACTCCCTTTCAAATCAACTCCAGGCCTTTTATCTGTTTATTTGATAATGACATAACAAAGGAATTGCCCACACCGGCTATTAAATAGCCTTTGAGTCAATTGTCCAATTACTTTTTAGCCCCTGAAATGAAGTGATTGTGTAAAAAAAGGCTTTAGTTGCTCACATTTTATGCAATCTTTTTGTTTAACCGACTAAATTAAAGCTGAAAGTCTGCAGTTCAACTGTATCTGAGTTGTTTCATTTAAAATAGTTGTGGTAATGTACAGAACCAAAAAAAGAAAAAAGTTTTCTCTGTCCAAATATTTATGGACCTAACTGTATGTGTAATAATATATATACCCCGGTATATACCTCATATATATGTGTAAAAATATATATACCCGGGTATTTACCTCATATATATGTGTAATATTATATAAACCCCCGGTATTTACCTCATATATATACGTGTAATATTATATATACTCAGGTATTTACCTCATTTATGTGTGTAATATTATATATACCCCGGTATTTACCTCATATTTATGTGTAATATTATATAGAACCCGGTTTTTACTTCATATATATGTGTAACATTATAAATACCCCGGTATTTACCTCATATATATGTGTAATAATTTATATACCCCAGTGTTTACCTCATATATGTGTAATATTAAATATATACCCTTGCATTTACCTCATATATGTGTGGTATATATATATATATATATATATATATATATATATATATCCTGATATTTACCTCATATGTGTATTATTATATATATCCCAGTATTTACCTCATTTATATGTGTAATATATATACCCCTGTATTTACCTCATATATATGTGTTATATATATATTTCCCAATATTTACCTCATATAAATGTGTAATATTATATATACCCTAGTATTTACATCATATATATGTGTTATATATGTATCCCGGTATTTATCTCATATATAAGTGTAATAAACGTATCCCAGTATTTACCTCATATATATGTGTGATTTTATATAGATCCTGGTATATACCTCATATATATGTGTAATATTATATATACCCTAGTATTTACATCATATATATGTGTTATATTTATATCCCGGTATTTATCTCATATATATATATGTGTAATATAAATATCCCGGTATTTACATCATATATATGTGTGTGATAATATATATATCCTGCTATTTATTTAATATATATGTGTAATATTATATATATCCCATTACTTACCTCATATATAAGTGTAATACTATATATATCCCTGTATTTAACTAATTTATATGTGTAATATTATATATATTACAGTATATACCTCACATGTATGTAATATTATATATATCCTGGTATTTACCTCATATATAAGTGTATTATTATATATATATATATATACCTCATATAAATAATTGTATAATTATATGTATCCTGTTATTTACCCCATATATATGTATATATAATATTATATGTATCCCCGTATTTACCTCATATATAAGTATAATATGGAATAAATCCCTGTATTTACCTCATATATAAGAATAATATGAAATAAATCCCCGTATTTACCTCATATATATGTATAATATTACATATATCCCAGTATTTACCTCATATAAATGTGTAATATGTATAGTTCATGGAGCTCTGGTCACTAGAGGGCAGAGTATCTTTCAGTGGCTCTACACTCAAGGGGTAAGTGTGCTTTTTCTAAGCTCTCAACTGGGAAAGCAAGTTTTCTTTGCCCTTTGTGACCTTTTTATGGGCATTGAGTCATTATTGGGGGGGTATTTTTAAGAGGTATAATTCTCTATCTACTCATCCATTATACACTATCAGGTGAATCTCTCATTTATTTAATGGCCTTTCCTTGCCGCTGTGAGTGACAACAATGATTGGATTAAACGGAAAAGTGATAAAAATGTAAGTCAATATTCCACCTGTCTGCATGTATCACCCCCATAGACAGTGGTGCTGCATGGCTCTTGTGTCTGGTTGCTAAGCTGTCACCACCACAGTGTATTGATAAATTGAGGGGCAGATAACAATTGACCTTCACACTTAGTTGGCCCTGTGGGAATCTGGCACCTGGGGGCCAGGGGGTGATATGGTCAGATCACATGAATCACAACACAGACTGTACTGGGCCTTTAGGTTTCTGAAACCAACCAATCAGTTTCTCTGTTCCTTAGACACAACAGGGAGAGGCTGAGCAGGGAACACAGACAGTTCATATTTCCATGACATCAGATGTGTTGGCACTGCTGCATATCTCATGTGTGTAGTCATAGGATGGTGACAAATTTACAGTGACCACAGGAAAAGCTTTGTTTTCATAAGGTGGTCACCATGTTGTATGTCAGGGTACAGCTGGAGGTTTGTCAGAGCAGTGGGGTCACTCAGAACACTATGGTGCCACTTCTCTCGGCACTGCCCATCACACAGAACTTTATATGCTGACCAGTACAGTATGGATGCCAACACAACCATGGTGCCAGTTTTGCCCTATCTCTGTAATTAGTTACAGCTGTCCACAGGTTTGGGGGTCACCAGCACCAAACTCCTCTACATGCTGTGTGGGGGTCCCAGGGACATGACGGAAATGAGGGAAATCTCCCCAACAGGTTCATAAAGAGAGATACACAAGCATAAACTGGAACATTTCCCCAGACCACTGAAACCTAGGAAATAATTGTCGCCGGCACAGAAATTGGATGGAGAGGTTGGTGTCTCCGTAGATTGTCAGCTCTTCAGGAAAGGGGTGGACACCTGTCACATATATGGAGGTATGAAGAGGTCAGTGCCTCTGTAGATTGTCAGCTCTTCAGGATTCTACAGATTGGGGTTTCCACAGACGGTGCAGGAAAGGGTGAATTTCAGCAGACGTGAATCTTGTCTCCCAGCTGTGTGAATAATTATAATTATTACGCTGTTTACAGTGCAATAATACAGCGTGCAATTAGAGAGTCGCAGGGAAGCGTTTCATCGTGTGCGCCTCTCCTCTAACAACGGACGACAAGCGATTGGCGTGTCTTTGTAGGCACCGTGTGCATTACACATATGAGATGGGGCATTTTCCTGCTGTAGGAATGGTGGCAGGGGCAGTTCTTAGTTGTTGGTGGTGCGCTTCTCTCATTGGCTGTATTAGGATCTCCCAATCACAGCGATTGCATTTCATTGCAGCAAAGTGACCAATGAGAGCTTCGGGTTTGGTCCTTATTGTGTTCTCATTGGACGTGGCCTTGCGGGAGGGCTGGTGGCCCTGTTCACACATCCTGGGAAATGGCAGTGCCCGTCCATCTCCAGAAAACTGATCTCCATATTTGCAGGTCTTGGCCGAGTGCGGCCCCTGGGGGGAGGGGGTATAATTGGCAGGATGAGGGGGCTCCTGGCACTCCATGCTGCCGCTGATATAATTGGGTGTGAAGTGTAGCTGTAAATTCATTCCAAATTAGCACCCACGTCAGCAGGGGAAAGGGCAACAAGTGGCCCTGTGGGGCTGAGGAGGAACAATAAATACATAAGCCCAGGGCATAAAAATATACATAGGGGAACTGAAAGCAGCAGCTGCAGCTTAGCCACAAGCCCTGTGATTGGCTGCCCACACCCTGATAATTATCACGTACAGGGGCCATTCACTCCTTTATGGGCCACTTGTGAGGGGGAACATTCCGGTTTTGCGCTACATTTGTTTCTTTCCCGCTGCACCCCGCCTCTGATTCCCAGCTTGTGGCCCGATACCCAGACCTACATCCACATGGGGCCAATAGTGCATTCCTTGCATCAGCACCCACTTGTACCTCTTACTACAGGTGGACCCTGATTGGCTGCCACACTTGGGAAAGATGCTGCGGCTGCAGGAAACGAGCGGCGTGCAGCTTGGAGAGCAGCAGATGTTCCCGGAGAGAATACACAGATAAATATTTATCCTGCACGAGTGGTGATAAATTCTCCGTATAAACATTTATCAGCCGTGCTGCACGTGGCAATCTAATTGCAGAAACCCGTAATCTGGCACCACGTCTGCTGCCTCGGTGATCGGCCCCCTCCCCCGCCTGCTGCTAGTGCACACGCCTGCCGTATGCAACACTCCATGCGTGACCCCCT
>NC_092868.1:243633-244402 GCF_032062135.1 Pyxicephalus adspersus
CCCCTACCCCATCATCTATATGTGACCCCCTACCCCATCATCTATATGTGACCCCCTACCCCATCATCTATATGTGACCCCCCTACAACCCTCTATACCTCCATGTTGTGTACACTCGGGGGCTGTGTGGTATCCGTGCTGTCCCAGTAGTTTCTGGTTTGAGCCCTGTATATAGCAGGCTGGAGGGGTGATACGAGATTCAGGGGTGATATCTGGTACATTGATGGTTGGCACTGTTTGGTTGCTGATGTCGGCTGACAATTGGCTGCCTGGATGGAGCAGTAACCCTTTTTAGGGCCGATGGTTGTGACAAGGGAGGGACAATGTGCTCTTTGCATCCTCCCTGGCAATCAGTGGGGTCAGTATAGCGCTCACCTCGGCGTGCTGTCAGTGACTGTTATTGGGAAAGGCTATATGGCAGCAGTATGGAGACAATGGCTCTGTGTGTGCCTGAATGATCCATTGTCCAACGGCCATTTCTGCTTCCAGTGTTATTGTAAGTGGGAGAGTTTGGGCCCGGAGGGTCAGGGATCGGCTACTGAGGGAGAACATTGACCTCGGGGCAGAGTGGCAAGTTTGGGGGAAGTTATTTCTGCATGGGGGGCCGAAATCTGCCAGTCTCCTGCCTGCTATAACTGCATGGAACCCCTCATCTTACTGGGGGCGCATTAAAATGTCAGCTCCTCTGTACAGCACTATGGTATATGTCAGAGCTATATAAATGTATAATAATAGTGTGTGACTGTGGGGGACATTAGAGTGTCAGCTC
>NC_092868.1:245001-246625 GCF_032062135.1 Pyxicephalus adspersus
GTGACTGTGGGGGGACATTAGAGTGTCAGCTCTTCTGTACAGAGACTGGTGGGACTGGCTCAGTGTTCTCTGTACAGCACTATGGTATATGTCAGAGCTATATACATGTATAATATTAGTGTTTGGACCTGCATTCTGGTTCTGTGCTGATCCAGTTTTAATTAGGTTGAGGTGACCACTGTGCCCAGGCTCGGGTGAATCGGGGGTACATATGTGTATGATTGGTTGCACGGAGATCATGTGATGCACGTGGGATCAGTGGGGGAATCGTTCTTGGAGATATAGGGAAGCCCCCCCTATGAATGAATGGATGGAGGTGCAATGGGTGTATTATATTCACACATCTTGAGTGAGCTGATATAATGAATGTCACCCTATTGAGTAGGAGGTGAGAGGGTTCACCCCTTTGTTACCTTTTTCATAGTGAATCGGTTGGGTCATGTGACATGGTCACATGATTATCTGTAGCAAAGAAGGTGAAAGTGATTCACTATCTTCCTAACTGACTGATTAAAGATTTACTGACTTGGTGTTATTCTGTGTCTAAGAAAATCTGTCATTCTGCCCCCTTGTCCCGTCCAGGGACGGGATGCCCCCTTGTCCCGTCCAGGGACGGGATGCCCCCTTGTCCCGTCCAGGGACGGGATGCCCCCTTGTCCCGTCCAGGGACGGGATGCCCCCTTCTCCCGTCCAGGGACGTGTTGCCCTTTCATACAGGGTTCACCTATCCATCCAGGAGATCAGCCAATCACGTAAAGGAGACTAAATTTAGTTTGGAGGTCTTGTGCCGGTTAGCGACGTTGCTTTGTGCGGAGGTCCTGGTTTTGGAGGGAGTCACTTTGTGATGGACCAACAACAGTGTGACCCGGGGGGAGGGGGTCATTCTGTTGTTGCTGATCTCTTGACAATCTGATCTGCCATGGAAACAATCAAATTGCTGAACTGATTGATTGGCAGGATTGCAGCCACAACACAGGAACTGTGCACACATCTGTTCAATCGTCCGTCTTAGCAATGCGTGCGCCCCCCATCTCTGTGCTGGGGGGAGGGCTGAGGAGAGATTTGCATCTTGAGGCTCGGTCTTCCTCCTTTCACCCAATTAATCAATATATTGATTGAGTGATTTGTGGAGACAATTATGTAGCACCCCCCCTGCAATCTGGATCATTACGGAGCAGCCATGGTGATTTGATGAGAGCAGCGGTCCCCTGCGGTGATAATATTCCCAGCACCGCCATATTGATGTCTCACAGCCGGCTTATTGTGCAGCAGCTGATGACCTCCACCCGGTATAATGGCTGCCTGGGACAAAGAGCTGACAATTCCCCCTCCAGTCCCGTATACAGAATATTCCTTGTGTGTCTTGCCATGGATGGAGCCGCACACAGATCTGTCTAATCACTATCAAAGCAGGAATAACAGAAAGCTTGCACCCCGATTGTCAGAGGAGGTGAATGAGGCTGGTGCTAGATGTGCGGCTGCTGATATTATGGCTGCGTCTTCATCAGTAAATGTGGGCATAATGGGAATATCTGGTTACTGGGGGTCATGGCGGACATTTATGGGAAGGCCGTATCTGGTTAGTGGGGGTCATGGCGGACATTTATGGGAAGGCCGTATCTGG
>NC_092868.1:246906-261053 GCF_032062135.1 Pyxicephalus adspersus
ATGGAAATTCCATATCTGGTTAGTGGGGGTCATGGCGGACATTCATGGAAATTCCATATCTGGTTAGTGGGGGTCATGGCGGACATTCATGGGAAGGCCGTATCTGGTTACTGGGGTCATGGCAGTGGTTACGTGATGGTCATATCTGGTTACTGGGGTCATGGCGGTTATCGGAAGGCCATATCTGGTTAGTCGGGGTGACGGCAGACTGTTATAGGATGGCCATATAGTGGGGGTCAAATATGGTTAGTGGGGGTCTTGGTGGTCTGTTATGGGATAGGTCACATCTGATTGGCTCCTGGCTGTCGGGAGCCTCCTTCTATTCTAGAGAGATTGTGTCTGGCCAGGGAGTCGCGATGCCGTGCATGCAGAATGCTTCATAAACATAAATGTAGATTTCATCTGATGGTAAAAATCTTTGTCACATTGGGCAGAGCAATGCCTTCTGACATAGCGATATATAAATCTATGACACTAAACATCACAATGAGGAAGAAATGCCCTTTGAACCCCCCCGGATGCTCACTGGGGTATTTGTACTGCTAGGATGACGCCTGTGTGCTTGTCCCCCAGTCTAATGAATAGTAATGAGGAGGAGACATTGCTGAAGTATTTCCCAATGAATAATTTATCTCTGTCCCTGGCTTGTTCTCTATGACCAATAAAACAGCTGTTTCTGTATAGATTGTCAGCTCCTTTGATCAGCTGGCTCTTCGACCTGCAGAAATCCCATATGACTGTCAGGATTATCTCCCTATTCATTATTAATATGTGGAATCTGCAGTCAGTACATTTTCTTCTGTGAATTATGAAACATATTCTGTAAATACCTCAGATAATGAATTTTACTAGAAGAGGTAACCCGAGCTCTGCTCCCCCCATACACCTGGCTCCTGATATATGTGTGGGTAAATGGCAGCCTTGGGGCCCATTACACAGAAGGCCTAGGTAAGGGGGCCGGTGAGCGCACCCATGGCCGCTCTGTACATGTGGGCAGCACTTCGTTGTATCTCAATAAGCTGATGAGTCCACATCACCTCATTGATGGTGTAAAAGGTTGCGTTGTGCCCGTTGTGCCTAATTGGCACTGATTGTCAGTGTTACTATCACTCATTAGCTAGTGCTGGTGGTCGGAGTGCTGCTACAGAGGTAATGGTATTTGATCCAGACAATGATGGCCATGTTGGTCTTGTAAGATCAATAGGAAATAAGTCCAACAACAACCCCCCCCCTCCTTCCCCAGGGGGCCAGGAGCACCATGTCCATCCCATGCGGGGTAACAAGGATTATTTGTGACTGGAGCAGTCTGACATTCACTCTGTTGTTCTCTAATGATGCAATTATGGCAGTGAAAGAGTCGCCTGTGGATTGTGCTGCCATTGCTTGTAGCTTTCACTCCTTTCATCTTCCACAGGCAATTTGGCTGCTTGGATTTAGATTCAGAGCGTCCATTACTGATCTCACCCCGGGCAGATTTTGGGCTGCCAGTTGCCTTGTTATTGTGTTGTATCAGTCAGCACATTCTACACATTCCTGGCCAAATCTTCCACCAATCGGGGGGACAATGGATGATCTTACATGAAATCACTGACATTACCTCTGATCTAATGGAGTGATGGTCAGTACATAGGGCCGGTATAGACAATTGTGATACCGGGTGATGGTGGGTCATCCGTAGGGTTTGTTGGACTTTTTTAGTTTTTCACTTGTGTGTGTAACTAAGTCTGTGTGCTGGTTATGCTGGGATTTGTAGTTCACCAACTATAAGATTGTTTGTAAGTTTGTAGACTGTAAGCTCTTCGGGGCAGGGTCCTCGCCTCCTTCCCCCCTTTTTAATGTACAGTGCTGCGTAATATGTTGGCGCTATATAAATCCTGATTAATAATATTAACACTCGCACTGCTAGATAATACCTGTTCTTGGTTTTCTCTTTCAGAAACCTTGATGGATTCAACAACGGCAACAGCAGAGCTGGGCTGGACTGTCCATCCATCTTCCGGGGTAAGTGTATTGTACCCGGGGGCATCGAGTGGCATAAATGAACCCCAGTAACTGTAAAAGGGGCTCACAGACATCAGATATGGATCACCCCGGTGATGGTCATCTCTGTGGTCCCTGCAGACACCACCGGCTTTCTATACAATGCGATGCTGATAAGCTGGAAGCGGAAGTATCTTCCACACAGATTGGGTACGGGGTGATGGCGGAGGGGTCCTTCACACGGATCGGGTACGGGGTGATGGCGGAGGGGTCCTTCACACGGATCGGGTACGGGGTGATGGTGGAGGGGTCCTTCACACGGATCGGGTACGGGGTGATAGCGGAGGGGTCCTTCATACAGATCGGGTACGGGGTGATGGCGGAGGGGTCCACCACACAGATCGGGTACGGGGTGATGGCGGAGGGGTCCTTCAGATCGGGTACGGGGTGATGGCGGAGGGGTCCTTCATACAGATCGGGTACGGGGTGATGGCGGAGGGGTCCTTCACACAGATTGGGCACAGATCGGGTACGGGGTGATGGCGGAGGGGTCCACCACACAGATTGGGTACAGCATCCATCATGGGGGTCATGGTGCCGGTGTGTTTGGATACTTGATCCCGTGTTGGGGGGGGGGTAAACCCCCTGGAAGTTTTCACATGCATGCTTGCAGGAAACATTCACACTTGAGGAGAAAAATGTTATCCTCTGCTTCTGTAAAATGAAAAGAGAGCTGAAAAATGAAGATGTGTCTTTGGATTTCACACAGCCCGGCTGACAAGGCTCTTTCCCCTGCAGCCCCCCGCTGTGCGCTGGACCCCGGCCAAGGGCTCCTTTTGACACAATCGCTGAAACTTAGTTGGCATAAGAAAAGATTCTGTCAAGAAAAGAGAGATTAAAATCTGTCAGACAAAACACCCCTCCCCCCAGCCCCCTCCCCGCCATCTTTGTAGAAAAAGGATTTTGCTGGGGATTGGCCTGACAACGCATTCTGCCTGCGATATCCTGCAACATTGGGCAGCACCAGCGAGCACAGGCCCGGCTCTCCCGCCTTTGATCAATGGAGGGTGGCTGTAAGAAGTGATTGGTGCTGAATGGCTGAGGTTATGGGGACAATCCTCCATTCTCCCTCCTCGCAGGGCTTTTCTGTAGCGTCCCCCCATCCCCCCTCCCGGCAGCCATGTTGTTCTGTGTCTCCATAGTTCACCTCCCTGATCTGCTAATGAGGCACTGAGTCCGTTGTCCGCGCTGTGAATGCGTTATTTTGCTTGTCTGGAGGCCTCGGCATGTTAATTAGAGGGGAAGGAGAAAGGCACAGTCCTAATTAAGCTCTGGAGGAGTTCGGGGGCCAATGACGAGGCCTGACTTTCCCGGCCGGATGAAAAGAGACGGGGAGCCTTTGAGTGGCACATTTTCAGGGATTAGCAGCGCTGCAATGCGTTTTGGTGTCACTTGCTCACAATGAGGGAACGGGCCGTCGTCATTTCAGGCTGTTTGCACAGAAGGACGGTTTCCATGGAGACGGCCGGCAGCGCGAAGCCCCCCGATTATTGCGCTCCGCCAGAAGAAGACGCTGCATTGTTGGTGGGGGGATGGGAGATCCCTCATCTGCCAGATATCGATGCACAATACGGCGCTGGGCGATGGCAACGTTTGTGTTGATGCTGTGCAGAAAAAGAATGATTAGTGTGATCACTGGGCCGAGCCACGTACAATTACCTGTGACGGCTCTGACTGTTGCCCTGGCATTGGTCGCATTGCTCAGTTTTATGAAATAACATACACGTTTAGATGTAATATCTGGCTACCGGGCCCCAGTCAGCAATGTGAGGGTCCTCCGGCTGTGTCAGGAAATGATTGGAAATTCTAGAAGGGCATTGCTGTACCATATTGTCATAATTTAGATGTTTGACGCACAACGTGTCACACGTGTTCAGTACGCAGATTTATTCATTCCTCTTATGGGGATCGTTGTCATGTCTCCTCTCCATTCACATCAGGATAAGGTCCATATACATAGAACCCAACTGAAGATCTTCTGACCCTGAAAAGCAATCGATCCGGTTCTCTGCTATAAACTGCCTCCCATACACACGGGCCGGGCACACAGGATGTCCTCCCATACACACGGGCCGGGCACAGGATGTCCTCCCATACACACGGGCCGGGCACATAGGGATGTTCATGTATTTGCAGGGTTTCTGTCAGACCCCCGTCCCCACCCCCAGTCCCCCCCCCACCCCCCGTCCCCCCCACCAGTACATTTGACATTGAGCAGGACATATAGAATCTCGTATCTGCAGAATGAATACAATTTCTGGGCCCCCGACCAACATTCCCTCATCTGCTCCCTGGTAAGAGAACTCATCTGTACTTAACCCTCTCTACCAAGAGGGGCTGACACTGATAATTGGGGAAAGGGGGCCCTGTATGCTAAATAACACTGTTACACCTATACCTCCCCCCAACCCCCCAATTCTCTGACAGTGCTTGCAAAATATCACTGGGAGCAATGCACTGCATAGAAAAGGTGAAATATTCTGCAGAGTCCGGTATGAATAATCTCCAGGAAGAGTAAGGTATATAATATAAATAGGGGGGGCACTAACCAGGAAGTGTAGGGAAAGGTGGGGGGACCAGGCAAAGTAGAGGAAGATTAGGGGGGGTGACCAGGAAGAGAAGGGAAAGATGGGATGAAATGGTGCTGGCTGGGAAGAATTGGGAAAAATGAAGGGGAGGGTTGAGCAGCAGAGAGAGCGGTGAAGGGGGACCGGCAGGGGGAACAGTGAAGGGGACCCGCAGGGATTATGGTGAAGGGGACCGGCAGGGATTATGGTGACGGGGACCGGCAGGGATTATGGTGACGGGGACCGGCAGGGGGAGCGGTGACGGGGACCGGCAGGGATTATGGTGACGGGGACCGGCAGGGATTATGGTGACGGGGACCGGCAGGGATTATGGTGACGGGGACCGGCAGGGATTATGGTGACGGGATAGATTATTGCGTTGTTTTGTTTTCCCCGTGTAGTCACCGTGTGTTTTCTCTTCTGGTGCAGTGGGAAGAGGTCAGCGGCTATGACGAGAACATGAACACCATCCGGACCTATCAGGTTTGCAACGTCTTCGAGTCGAGTCAGAACAATTGGCTGCGGACCAAGTACATCCGTCGGAGAGGAGCGCACCGGATCCACGTGGAAATGAAATTCTCTGTGCGAGATTGTAGCAGCATCCCCAGCGTTCCCGGCTCCTGTAAGGAAACCTTCAATCTCTATTATTATGAATCCGACTTTGACTCGGCCACAAAGACTTTTCCCAGCTGGATGGAGAATCCCTGGTCTAAGGTGGACACCATCGCCGCCGATGAGAGCTTCTCACAGGTGGATTTGGGCGGCCGTGTTATGAAAATTAACACCGAGGTCCGCAGCTTTGGGCCGGTCTCTAAAAATGGCTTCTACCTGGCATTTCAGGATTATGGGGGCTGCATGTCGCTCATTGCTGTCAGGGTCTTTTACAGGAAGTGCCCCCGGGTGATCCAGAACGGGGCAGTATTTCAAGAGACTTTGTCCGGGGCAGAGAGCACATCCCTGGTGGCGGCTCGAGGGATTTGTATACCAAATGCTGAGGAGGTAGATGTGCCAATCAAACTGTACTGCAATGGCGATGGGGAATGGCTGGTGCCCATCGGGCGATGTATGTGTAAAGCAGGATACGAATCTGTGGAGAACGGGACGGTGTGTCGAGGTAAGATGCCCGCCATGTGATTTTGTATCTACCATGCCAACAGATCATGTGCAGTATGCAGACAGGAAGTGATGTGTCCAGAAAGAGCAATATGGAGGGTTCAGGACAACAATTGTGTGCCCCATACAGGAAGCGATACTATGGAGACATTTCCTTGGTATTTCCATATTTGAGGTCTATCAGCTTTGCGTAGTGATTGAAATATCACGGCATGGGAGGAAGCATAGTGTGAGTAGGAAGCCATGTCTGACTATGTAATGAGGAAATGCAGCTTCCCCATCTGTACCAAGCCTTATTACCATGTATTTCTGCAGCCAATCACAGCTGGGAACTAGGCTGTGTCAGTTATGTCCCCCCTTGGGATTGGTTGGATCACCGTCCCTACTTCAAATTCCTCTGCTGCTGTAATTGGCTGAAATATGCTTCATTCCCTGGATCCTTGGGAATACCTGTAATCCCTGCGTAGGGTGACACCTGGGTGCTGGGATCTCATAACACACGGCCCCTGTGCACAGAAATCTTATAGAGGATCCATGGGGGCGGCGCTAACCCAGAAATTGCAGGTGGGTGGCAGCCCCTTTATTGTGACCAAACTCTTAAGTAACCACCCAAAAAGTGCCGGGTGGTACGCCCAGCTAAAAGGGCCTGGGGAGAACCCTGGGGGGTATGGGCATTTCTCACAGCTGGGTGACACACCTGAGAGTGCTAATAGGATGCAAATATCTGTTAGGTGAAAGATTTGCAGACCTAACAAATGCGGTAAGAAACAGACCTAAGGGGGTGCAAAGTTTTTCCTCCAGCAACGAGTGTGAATTTGTAACAAAGATGATTCATATAAAATGAATCCCCCCCCATACAATCTGTGTGTTGTATCTTCATTGTGTACACAATACAAGTCTACACATATACCAGCACACAGAGCACAGGGTGACCAGTAGGGGGCCCCACCACCAGTCTAGTATCACCTGAAGGAAGGGGGGGTTGTGGTCATTATCAGGATCTGCCCATTGAAGGACGGGTGAGGGCAATGTATACTTAGATTGTAAGCTCCTGTGGTGATAGTTGGGGGGGTACATTGAGCTGTGACTGTACTCTCATTAGTCTTTCTTTTTCTGAGGGGTGGGAAGTTTTGGGGTTACTTTTCAGGCCTCCTGTACCTCATCTTTGGTCCCTCCGGCCTTCTCGGTGTATTTCTGATGCCTCGCCTTTCATATCAAACTGTAATAATCACCGTAGTATTCACCCGCAGGAGGAACAGCCACTGATCTTCACCCAATTACTGCTCCAAGCTGGAGCCCATTACCCCCCTGACCAGGGCCCCATAAATCCCCATCCATATCCTTGTGTTTCCACCAGTGAGATCACGAGGGCCACGTATCCCATATAGGGGCCACGTATCCCACATAGGGGCCACGTATCCCACATAGGGGCCACGTATCCCACATAGGGGCCACATATCCCATATAGGGGCCACCTATCCCACATAGGGGCCACGTATCCCATATAGGGGCCATTCATTAGATGGAGGTGGGTATGGGATCTGACACTTCCTCCTCGGCATATACACGGTGAATATTGCAATAGATTCGGCAATGATTGGCCTGTGTGTGAGCTTTGTTATGGGATGGACAATGAAGGCTCCATACAATCGTCCTGTTATCTGGCAGAGGATTTGGATGTCGGTATTGGGCAGTTTTCCAATATGGTGTTTTATCTGATCAACGGAACTGATTTGAGTGAATGATTCATTTTCAGATACATAAAAATAAGATTGTAAATTGGAGAAAAAAGATAATGCAATCATCAGAATCAATGTGATGAGATTTATTGATACAATCGGAATGCGACGAGATTTATTGATACAATCGCAATGCGACGAGATTTATTGATACAATCGGAGATTTATTGATACAATCGCAATGCGACGAGATTTATTGATACAATCGGAATGTGATGAGATTTATTGATACAATCGGAATGTGACGGGATTTGTTGATACAATCGCAGTGTGACGAGATTTCTCGATACAATCGCAATGGGATGAGATTTGTTGATACAATCGGAATGCGATGAGATTTGTTGATACAATCGGAATGCGATGAGATTTGTTGATACAATCGGAATGTGATGAGATTTGTTGATACAATCAGAATGTGACAAGATTTCTCGATACAATCGCAATGCGATGAGATTTATTGATACAATCGGAATGTGACAAGATTTCTCGATACAATCGCAATGTGACGGGATTTGTTGATACAATCGGAATGCGATGAGATTTCTCGATACAATCGCGATGTGATAGGATTTGTGGAGCAGCCACATCTTTCATTATTTTTGGGGTGTTTTACCTTCCATGCAAATTGTTGTTTTTTGTCTATTTTCTGCTCTGCTACACCTAGCGGCCATAGACGGAGCTTTGCCAGACGTTGGATGCCAGAAAATCGTTGCTTTTAGCTCTGGATGGAATTCACTTTATAATTGGGGGTAGGATGTGATGGCCCCTACAGGGCCCGTTACTATGAGGATTGGGGTGAGGAGGAGATAACTTTGGTCCCTGGGCCCCATATTGGGCTCTTCCAGTGATCCCTTCATTAATTATCATTGTTATACAGGATTCATATAGCGCCAACATATTACGCAGCGCTGTACATACAAGGGGGAAGTATCACACAATACTCACCCACCATTCCCTATCGCCCTCTTGGTGAGGGTTTAGGAGACGGGTAGGTGAGGGGGAAGCGTTGGGTTTAGGTAGGTGGGGGGGATTTGTGTGTCGGGCAGGTAGGTAGGGGGGGGATTTGTGTGTCGCTGTGTGTCGGGCAGGTAGGTAGGTAGGTGGGGTCGGTGCAGGGATTTGGAGGTAAAGCCCTGGAGGTGAATCTTTGTTCTCTTTTCATTGGTTGCTGATCTTTGTGGCCTTGGACCTGGAAGACATTACAGAATGATGGAGATGCGGTTAGAAGAGATGAGTTGTCCTTCCAGGTATGAATAATAAAGCCGTCTGGGGCCCCTCTGCTTCCCATCCCTGCTATCATCTCACACATGGGCCCTATTGGGATGAAGCCAGGGTACAACATGCAAAGTATTGTCAGATGTTTCATACATACATGTCTTACCCCCGCACCTCCCCCGCATGTCATGCTGGGACTGATAGTTCAACATGGACGCCATAACTTCAACATGCAGCAGGAAGGGAGTTTTGTCTTACTTCCACCTGGAAGATCTGACGAGCTGCTCATAAGGCGATGGCCCACCCCAGCCAGGATTCCATTGGTCAGGCCGGGCCCTTCACCTTCTCTGACCTGCAGACTTTCCTTCAGCAATCTGCAAACTCTTCCCAGACATTTCCTTCTGATGGACCCTGGACCTTCGGTTCCCTCTATGTGGGCCGGTGATGGTTCTGTTCTGGGAGCCAGCAGGGGTGTACATTCACTCCTAATATTGGCTCCGGATATCTCCCCTTTCCTCCTGTATTCACCCAACACAGCCGGCCATTTCCCTCACAGATTACCGACATAGCCGGGGTGCAAATTTCATCCAGCAGGACATAGAAATGTGAATACAACGATCCGCCATCATATAATATTATTATTCTGTATAATATCTCCCATCACCGGGGCAATTACAGTAATGTCCCCCCCCAGGCACACTATTATACATTTATATAGCTCTGACATATACCATAGTGCTGTACAGAGGAGCAGACACTCTAATGTCCCCCCACAGTCACACACTATTATTATACATTTATATAGCTCTGACATATACCATAGTGCTGTTGGGGGAATAATGGGGAGGGGGTAGGATGTATGAGCAGGGTGTGGGGTGGTAGGGGGGAATAGGTGGGGGAATAATGGGGAGGATGAATGAGCAGGGGGGAATAATGGGTACTGGGATTATCCTTTCATAAAGGGGTAATAACTCTTTATGGGGGGGTGTAATTGAATGACATGGGGATGAGAGGGTAATAGTGGGGGGTATAAGGGCGATGTGCTGGTGTTACTCTATTACCCCTTTTTCCTGCTTTAATGCCCCATGCTGGGCACTGTAGAAAAGGTTTTCTCTGTATTCTCCAGCACTTCCCTAGGGGGCGCCCTCATAGATAAGACAAGGAAGATGCATGCGAATGATACTGGCTGCTCGGTCCATAGCCGGCTTCTGCCCCTCATTGCTGGAGGTGAATCCTGATAATGCCCGGGGCAGTAAGCTGTGTGCTAGGATGGATTGTGTGGAGATTCCCCAGGTGGTGAATCCCGGATCTAATATCAGGGAATCCATGGATCTGCCCTTTATTCTCCCGAGGAATCCTAATGTGCCAATCACATCTCTGCACTCCCTGTATATACATCATATGAATTCCTGTCCAATAGAGCGCCCCCTGATGGGGAGAAATCAATAGATACATTAGAGCACTGACACAGACTATGCCCCTGTATGCACAGCGCCCCCTGCTGATACACAGACTGTGCCTAAGTATGGAGAGCGCCCCCCTGTGAAAATGTTCTTCCTACCAACACACGGCAGCACGGATCCTTGGCACAGCCCATGTTACTTTGGTAGCAGATCCTTGTTCCCTGGATATGGCACCTACCTGTATGGGGGCCCAATGCTTACTCCTAGGACTTACCTTGTCCTGATAGTACTGCCCCCTAGTGGCCATTCACTAAGGTTACTATAGGTTGCAACACCCCGTGTCTGTCTTCTTCCACATTTCCTTGTTTACCACGAGGGGTCACCCCAAAATACCATTGAAAGCCGATACCCCTCCACCCCACCTGTCTGATGTTTTATAAATACCCCGGGGCAGAATCCGTCCCCAGGCGGCCATATTGTTATCAGGATGATCCCACCCCATCCTGATATTCCCAATCCTCCTGATATCCCCATCCCATCCTGATATTCCCATTCCCTCCTGACATTCCCATCCTGATATTCCCATTCCCATCCTGATATTCCCTCCTGACATTCCCATCCTGATATTCCCTCCTGACATTCCCATCCTGATATTCCCAATCCTCCTGATATTCCCATTCCCTCCTGATATTCCCATTCCCTCCTGATATTCCCTCCTGACATTCCCATCCTGATATTCCCATTCCCTCCTGATATCCCCATCCCATCCTGATATTCCCATTCCCTCCTGATATTCCCATTCCCTCCTGATATTCCCTCCTGACATTCCCATCCTGATATTCCCATTCCCTCCTGATATCCCCATCCCATCCTGATATTCCCATTCCCTCCTGATATTCCCATTCCCTCCTGATATTCCCTCCTGACATTCCCTCCTGACATTCCCATCCTCATATTCCCATCCCCTCCTGCTATTAGGTGTTTTGGCTGCCATGTTTGAGGTGTGGGAGGAGCCTGTTTTTTTTTGCTCGTTATTCACCATTTTCTTCATGTGAATCTGATGCTCTGTGTGGGGTGAATGTTGCCACTGATTCCACATCTGCACTGAGATTTCTGACCTGAAAACGTTTGTGACATGAATGATTCACTGTTCTGCACTACATACGCGGCACACAGAAATAACCCAATCAGATTGCAGCGCTGGTAAGACAAGGCTGCTGAAGCGACCTGATTGGTCCGTTCTGTGCAGGATCTTGATGCATGGAGTATGATGTTATTATTCTGGAATTCTTCCTCCGTTTAATATGAGATCATTGGTTCCGCTCATCCCTGGGGGGGGGTAATGATTTTCTAAGGACCCACTTCCTGTTCGGGCAAATCACTGGGGCAGGTGGAAGGTTAACATGCTGCTTGTAGGGAAATGGTGCAACCCCCCCCCCAAAATCATCACCTCCTCCCCCACCCTCCATATACTGGCCTGGGGGTCATATAAACCCCGATAACAACAGGGCGACCGCCTGACCCCCTCTTGTGTGCCCAGCTCCATTGTACCGGCTCAGTGCAGAGCCACCCTTTATGCCACCTTTGCCCTCCTCCCCTGGCTTTGGTGGAGGTGAATGAAGCAGCGCTGTCATTGGCTGTCACTGGTCACCTTGCTGTAACCAGGAGGAGCGCAGGATGTGCGGTCTGTGTCACCATGGTAACGAGAGCGCATTTGCAGCCGTCGGCCTAGTTATTACCAAGTGGCTGCAATATGACGCTTCAGAGCCCCCCAATACCCGCTACCGGGCCCCGCACAGATCCCTGACATCAGTAACCAATGAGGATCCAAAGGACTGAGGGGGGCGGCTGCATGGAGGGTGTTACCCCCCTAATGAGCAGCCATTAATGATAACAAGGAAGTGAAATGGAAAAAACGAAGATGAATGTGAGTGAAGCTATTCCCAAGCATAACAGGTGAATGTTTATTAAATATTACTAGGGCCCCTTCATATCTGTCAGCTGATTGGTGGCCGGGGTTCTCCTTTGCTTTAATATAGATGAATGGACGGTGGCACTCCCTGCCCCCAGAATCCGGGGTCTCCTCATTGTGGCCGCAGGTTGGGGGCACTGCTTGTTACCAGGCCTGAGAAGTAAGTGGCCCCATGATTCACCCATCCTGACAGGCTGGAGGAATACCAGGAACATATTTTCCATAGCAGACGGATTATTGGATGAAAAGGATTCGGAGATTTGCCGAGACTCTGGGAAGACTCAGCCGCCATGAGTGATGTCCGGAGACGTCCTGCACTACGTGTCGGCAATCCTCCAAGAATTCTCTTCCTGATCCTCTACAGATGATTTGTGAACGATGAGGAGGTGAACCTGCCATGGTCGTCCTCCTGCTGACTCATCATCCATAATGAGGGGGAAGGGTTCATGTAACCAGTGATGATCCTGCCAGGGCATCGTCCTCCTGCTGACTCATCATCCATAATGAGGGGGAAGGGTTCATGTAACCAGTGATGATCCTGCCAGGGCAATGTCCCGTGTTTAGGTGACAGGTCCTCGTTTTTGTGTTGACAGGAAGAGCTCACGCGTGGACTCTGTGGATCCTTTATTATTATTACACGGTACTTATATAGCGCCGACATATTCCACAGAGCTGTACAAAGTCTTTAGTCATGTGACTAGCTGTCCCTCACAGGAGCTGACAATCTAATGCTCCAATAGTCATTCCCACATCTAGGGGAAGCCAATTATCCTGACGGAATGTTATTGAGGGAGGAACCCCAGCAAAGACAGGAAGAACAAACTCCATGCAGATCCTGGCTGGGGGTGCTAACCACTCATTGGAGTGTAAGCTTTGCTGCCCAGCCTCCTCTGTGTGACACCTCGGACCTCATCATTCCTCATAAATGAAAGTTGTCAGGAAGAGGACATCAGACATTATTCATCCATTATTCATCCCTTTTCTCCCAATCTTACCGGATTGATTATGGGAATCCTGGAGCACTGTGCTGCCCATCCTGGGACTTGGGGTTGTTTTGTATAATACCCGCTGCCATATCAGGACAAGATGGGGGTTGGGAGCGATGCCATGGCAGGTACATATTGTGGGATGGAAAACGCACTGTTGTGATCATGTGACCAGGTGCTGCTGTACAGCCATATTGGAATAATCAGCAGAATGGGGGCCAAGTGACTTATAGGTCCCCCATAATGGAACCTTCCCTCTCATGGCACCAGACTTCCAGGGGGCAATTTTCCAGGCAAATTACCCCCAGCATCTGAGAATCCAATGAAAGAGCGGAAACCGTCTCCTCCTTATCAGGGGAGGGGGGTCAGCCCCAGACATTCATTAGAGGAAAATGCCGCTCCTTATGGGAGTATTCCGAGACAAATTCATCATTGTCTGCAAAGATCCCCCCATCACCACCCTCACCCCTGTACCCTGTGTAAGGTGACCCCTGGATTCCCAGAATGTATGGTGGCGGCACTGGCAGGAAGGTTGGTATAAAACTGCCCACCCATAGGTGCCCCCAAGCAGAACTTGTATCCCATCCTTCAGTGGGGGAGTCCGTCATCACGTGGTCACTTGGCATCCCTGGCATCCATTGTCATGTGCAGACATTTTACAGCGGCCATCAAACATCTTCCTGCCAAGCAGAATAAAGCGATTTTACGTTATTGTCATGCACGGATTGCACATGTGGCATTGCTTGTGTTACATTGGCTCTAGTCTGTGAAATAATCTCATAGAATACTAATGAAACGTGAAAACGCCTACGTATATTATTATTATACAGTATTTATATAGCGCCATCATATTACGCAGCGCATTACCTATACAAAATATTTAAACGTAATGTCAGTATATTGTATATTCAGTATATTACAGAACGAATCACTAAGAAGTCTCTGATAAGCTGAGTTTGTATACTTTGTGTATTCACTTTGTGTCCAAGTAGGAGATTCACCATTTTTATATCCACACATATGGACCATTGGTGTTCATGTAGCAAAGCTTTTGTAAGACCATTCTGATATTTTCATATTCTTCTTTAAGTTTTGTTGAGTGACAATTGGAA
>NC_092868.1:261587-265633 GCF_032062135.1 Pyxicephalus adspersus
CATTCCCAGCACACAAATAACAATCATTATGATGATTTCTGGGCTCTCCGCATACCATAGGTACAACAAATTTCAAACTTTTCAGTTTTCCATTGTTCCACTGACGTAGACACTCTACACAAGTTCTGCATACCATATGGGGGCCCAATACTTATCTTGGGGCCCCAGTTTAATACCAAAATATACAAGATAAGCTTGTTACACTAATTCTGTAAAAAAATAAAATGTATGAATAAAAAGAAGGCAAATGAAAGTTTCATGAAACTAATGCTACATTTATTATATAAAATGTAAAACATCGGTGTAAATAAAGATTGATAATAATATTATGTAAACATTTGCTGTTGGTAAAATCGTCTATTCTGATTCCTGTATCACAAGAACTAGAACCAATCAATGGAACCGATATAATTTCTGGATTCAGCAGACCTGAAATACACTAAATATATTGGAAAATCCTTTTTTTGTTATTTTGTGTCGAGCTGTTTGGTATATATATTTCTGGATTCAGCAGACCTGAAATACACTAAATATATTGGAAAATCCTTTTTTTGTTATTTTGTGTCGAGCTGTTTGGTATATATGGGTTCGCCCGGGTAAATGGGGAGAACTCCGCTGTGACCTCATGGAGACAATCAGGACAGGAGTGTAGTGAGGAGATTCTGAGCACAAGAAAGACAAAACATGAATTTTTCTGTGGCTGTATCAGATTTATGTTTGCCCATGGCCAGCCTACAGCCGGAGTGCTTCCTGTAGATGAGCGTGGTCCAGGCAGCTATACAGAAGCCACGTATCCACTTTGTGGCCTCCCAGGTGCGACGTTCCCCACGCTCCACCCAGACTGGAAATATGATGGGCGGCGGGGGGTGGTATGGGGGTACATTGTATGAAGTATATGGTAATTTGATGGGAGGTGGACATTGTATGTAAATACCACATGGTATGATGGATTATCCGAGCCATTAGCTTTCTGGAATGTTCTGCGGAATTCCTGCTCAGTCTTCGTCCCGTCTTGCCTGCGGCTGGGGCCGGTTGGACGGCTGTTTGGAATGTTATTGAGAGATTGATGAATGGACGCCGTGTATTGGACTGTCAGTGTTTGGATTCTGCTCGTTATATAAACCGGATCTCTCTTTACTGACCCAGGGTCCACATGTGACCACCGGGCCCCCCCATAGACCATTGCAGATATTAAAGCTTGGCGTCCTTCAATCCAGCTTTATTCATAGTTGTATTAGGACAGCAGGGGCGGTCTTCTGTGTATAATGGTGACAGACTGCCGGACCACCTGTGCTGTGTGGATGGGCAAGTTATCAGGATATAAAACGTCAAACTGCCATCTATCACCCCCTGATTGTGCCCTCCATTACTGTCTCATTATAGAGATTAATGGTGGTCTTATCATGACAGTCTCTTCCGAGGTCTCATGGCCTGAGCACAGGACGCTGATCTGACGTTATTCACATTGTCGCCATCGTGCCGGCACAGCCAGGGGCCGGTCCACAGATTCCTCCGGACTGCTAGGATGTCGGTGCCTTCCAATGTGTTCTACGCTCGTCCTCAGCTGCCCCATATATACCCCACCACCACCAAACCACAAGTTCTTACCCCATGGTTTCCCACCGCAGGAAATTCACACTTATGTAATAAATCCCCAAAATCAACAGTCACAAATCTTACAGACCATGAAAACATTGGCGTACAATTATAAAGCTCATTAATAGTGAAAATGTTCTGTGTATAGAGAATCGTCCATGAATCTCACACGATGCCGCCCGAGGCCCTCAGAGGTTCCAGGGTGCGTATGTCCATGGAGGGGGTAACAATCCTTTCACCAATCTGTGACCAGCGTTATTGGTTTGATGTATTAGATGCTCGGGTATCATGTGATTTGGTTTTGTATGAAAACGGTATTTTTTGGTTGTTTCAGGCTGTTCCTCGGGGATGTTCAAGCCAAATCAGGGTGACGAGAGCTGCTTACACTGCCCTATAAACAGCCGGACCACCTCCGAGGGGGCCACTAACTGTGTGTGCCGGTCAGGGTACTATCGAGCCGACTCCTCTAATGTCCCCCCACAGTCACACTCTATTATTATACATTTATATAGCTCTGACATATACCATAGTGCTGTACAGAGATCACTGAGCCAGTCCCATCAGTCTCTGTACAGAGGAGCTGACACTCTATGTCCCCCATGGTGTGCAGGGTAATGTGGGAGTTGTAGTCATGTGACATGGGGTCCGGCTCTGATTGGGTGCCATCATGGTATGCTGGGTGATATTGGTGACATTGGATTACCACTTTGAGGAGGATCTCCGGGTTCCTAAGATTGTGATGTACAAAGGGATTTATGAATGTCATTATTAATGTTCGGTGTTTATTTAGCACCAACATATTACACAGCGCTGTACAATAAATGGGGTAACAGATGATGACATGGGGGGAGGAGGAGAGGGCCTGGCCGTGGTTTATGCCCGGGTTCCATTGAAGATGCCATTTGCGGTGTTTTGGAAGTCGGCAGAAGATTCCTCGTTGTGTTTCGTACAATAAATCTTGTGATGTGTAAGTGGCGGCGGTGTTGGCAGTGGCGGCGGTTGTTGGCACGCAAGATTTGTCTTTTGTCAAAGCTTCAGATTCCTCCAACCTCCGCTAATTAAAGACAATTACTGCTTTCAGCCGTTCCTCACAGCTCCGCTCTGCTGTTTGCAAACACACAGCTGCTATGGCTTTTGTCACCGGCTTTCCCGACGTCTCCGCTCCCCTCCCCCTCCTCCTCCGCTCTCTCCCGGGGAAATCGCTGATCCATGTGCCGCTATACCCTCGTTATGTTTCTATAGGGGGTAATATTTCTGTGGGTATCTCCCCCACCTCTGGACCCCATCACACAGAATTCTCCTAAATATATCTGTTGTCACCAGGGGTGCCTGGGGTATTATGGAGCCCCTGGGGGTATTATGGAGCCCCTGGGGTATTATGGAGCCCCTGGGGTATTGGGCACCTGGAGTTTGCCCAGCGCTGGCCTGTGGGGGGTCGGGCATAGTGGTGGCACGCGTTTGATGTAGGATTCCTGGCTCGGAGATTGGATTCCATCTTGTGATGGCACACTGGCGTCTCTGTTCACCCTGGCACCTCCTCGCGTGTCCCCGATGCCATACTGGAATTAATTGCCCCCCTATTGGTGGTGTTTGCAGAGCTGTCCCTCATTTCCAAGGAAACCCATTTCTAAATCAGGAATGTCCTGGGCTGTGCCAACTGCTGTGCCAGGTGTGCTGGCTGCCAGTCTCCATTGTACCCACAAAGGGGCCCCCACATATCCAGATGCCAGGTCACTGCTATGTCTGGCTGGCACTTTGGCAGGAAAGACTGGGGGGGCGCAATACTGACTGGGGGGGGGGGTCCTATGTCTCCCCCCCCCTTGCGGTTCTGGTCCTGTCTCCCCTCCCTCCCCGTTCTGGTCCAGTGTCTCCTCCCCTTGCGGTTCTGGTCCTTCCCCTTTCTCCTGGCTCCTCCAGGTTCTGGTTCTATATATTCCTTCATGTCCTGGTCCTGCTTTTGTATATTTTCCCCTTTGGATCAGGCCTGTTAGTGTTCTGAGGGCCTCCCCTGTGCTTCCAATAGAAATTATAGAAAATGATCAGAATTCCGGTTTGGTGTCTGGTATTCCGCAGATTTCTCCAAGGTCGGTAAGGTGACACCGGGGGGCGCCGGTGGTATCAGAGGGGATCCAGGGAGGAGGCTGCAGTCCTGGCAGCTGTTCTGCCTCTTTGTGATGATGGGGCAGGGGGGAGGAGCACGGATCCAGCTGCTGCTCTGCCACCACTTTCATGGCATCCATATAACCCCAACTATACCCCGTGGTCACCGACCAATATCCCCCCCATAATATTCTGCAGTGTCACCAGAAATCCCAGAGCCGAATAATTGCAGTTTTCTTTTATTAAATAGTCAGAATATCCATTACTAGGAAACATTGCCCCCCTCCTGTATGCCCCGCCCTTTGTGTAACCCCCCCTCCTGTATATATGCCCCCTCCTGTATGCCCCCC
>NC_092868.1:266379-283243 GCF_032062135.1 Pyxicephalus adspersus
GTAATGTAATCCTAACGGTTCCAATATTTGGGTCAGGCTGCGGGTGGAAGGCCGCACATTCGCTTGCCATAGCTGCAGCAGCTGCGGGGGGGTAGTTTAATGTTCTATCACCCTGCAGACAGAGAGGATTGTGGGGGAAACCTGAGAAAGTGCCCCGGCTGCGTGTGTGTTTCTGGCTGGGTTACTTAGATGGAAGAGATAAGAAGTGAAAATCCGTCTGTAACAATCTGCAGTCTGTGGCCCCTGGGGGTCATTCACTTCACGCATACAAGGATGGAGCTCAGCTGTCCCGGCTTCCAGTCAGATACAGACAGGTGAGAAAGTAAACACCTGGGCAGGACGGAGAGGGGCCCGGGGCCCCGACTGACGGCGCCTGCAACCCTCACCCATTACATGCAAAGGCTTCAGGCTGCTATTCTACATCAATCACAGAGAGACACTGAGCACACGTCTCATCCTGGGGGCCCCACACAGCACAGCCAAAGTAATACTGCCACATATAGGGCCACATATAGGAGCCATTGTTACTAAATTCATCCCATGGGGGGTACTCCTATCACAGGCTGTATTATCATTACAACAGCTGCGTCTTATTCATTTGAAACCTGGTGAAAGGAATTATTTCCAAATAACATTCACCGGGGAATAAATCCTCTTCACCGGCTCCATCAGATGACCTTTTTATACCGGATCTGTAAATTGCTTCTCGTTTCTGTTTTCAGCTTCATCTTCAGGTCGATCTCACAAATCTTCCAGGCTTTGCCTTTTAATGCTCCCGGTGATCTGTTGGCCATGAGAACGGACAATGTGCATCATGGGGGTAAAAGATGATATTGTGCCCTGGATAAGACAAACAACTGCCCCCTGCCAAGTATGTGCAGGATATTTGTTAAAAGCCCCAAAGTGCCGCAAGGAATTCCTCTCATCTCCGCTGTTTAGGAAATTTCCCTAATTGTGTGCCGACATGAAGGGGGAATGGCAGCGCTGGATGGTAATTGTTAACATCCCAGAAATGTTATCCTTTCTCTAAATAAACAGCTGGGCCGGCACAGATCTCACGCTTACCAACTGATGTGCTGAGAACAATGGGGTGCCCAGTTCTGTATTCTGGACTCACCAGGCCATGGTCATCCTAATTATTCATTATCAGCCCACAAACATTCACTGACCCGCAATATCCTCGCTACCACCTGTTACGTGCCGGAGGTTCTGCAGATGGCACCAAAAACTAACTCCACCAACCCCCCAAAATGTGTGAAAGATTTTTACAGGTTGGGGTCCTATTGCTGCCTGGTGTACAGATGAATGTGAGAACTGGCACCACATCCCTCCTGATCTGTATGGTGAATCCAGGCGGTGCTGCACCATATCCCAGCATGCAAAGCTTTCCGGGATCGCTCCTGCCAGGATTTGGGCAATCTTGTATTCTCATTGGATCACCATCATAGCCAGGCACTTAGCATTTTTAGCAGCCCCAATGATTTCCCATGGGATGAGTTCTGTCACCTCCAGGAGAGGCCTTATGGTGAATTTCTGGGAATATTCTGGATTGCTGGGTCCCTACTGATGGAGCCCGCACTGTGCAGCAGTAGGTCAGTGTAAGGATTGTGGGTCACCCAGTCAGGCGGCCGCTGAGATTAGATCTGACAGATCCTGTGAGCAGATTCACAAGTCTGCCGCTAACTGGACCGTCACCGGGAGAGGTGAACTTTCCGCTCCAGTAATCTCTTCCCAGTAAATGTCATTTCCATCTTATTCTAATTCTTGCTCTGTTTTCCAGCTCCATCCACCGTCTCCATCATGCATCAGGTCAGCCGTGCCGTAGACAGCATCACCTTGTCGTGGTCACAGCCGGACCAACCCAATGGGGTCATATTGGACTACGAGCTCCTGTACTATGAGAAGGTGAGTGGCACGGGGTAAATAATGGCTGCATAGTCACCCAGCTATGGTGGGACAGGCAGAATGTGGGCGATATATAACCCATTCCATTCTACAATGTCCGTGTCTCTGAACCTTTCATCCTGTGCTAGGTGACAGGTAAGTGACATACAGAGGTATCTGGGCTGATTGCCACCTCAGCACCCATATACCACCAAATTATAAATGCTGCCATTCTGAGCTCACCCTGCACTGCTCTGCTCCAGCTTAGCTCGGGGGAGGTGACGATTTATTGCCCCATGGGGAGCAAGTGTCCTAGCCAATGAAATATAAAAGGTGTCCCTCGGACCGGCAGCAGATCACCCTTCCGGCTTTTCTATAGATGACATCCATTGTGTGCAGCAAAACAAAGCAGCTCTTTATGCTGTGCGTCTCTGCCCTGCGCTGCTGCTGTGCGTCACTGCCCTGCTTCGTGTTGCTGCTCTGTGTCCCTGCCCTGCGCTGCTCTGTGTCCCCGCCCTGCGTCGCTGCCCTGCTTCCCTGCTCTGTGTCCCTGCCCTGCGTCGCGGCTCTATTGAAGCTGAATTTTACACCTCACAGCCTTAGAAACATAAAACCCAATTCCTGGATCCATCCATATATAAAAAACGTTTCTGTTTTGTGTCCTTTCTGCCCCCGCTGCCAGTGTATTTGGCTCCATCTTGGGGGCCCAGAAACTCACTGCTGTGTTTTTGTATTTGGGAAAAGCTGTCAGTGGTCCCTGGTAAGAGTTCTATGGACCCGGCCATTTTATTCAAGATAAATTCTATTGGCCCCAATTAGTCATTTGGAAATCACTGCGATTTGTTTGGTTACTTTAAGCGCTTACATCATTACATCTGAGCGAGGTGCTGATTGAATGACGATAGGGGAGGAGGGGCATGGCGGCCATGTTGGATTACACTAATATCATTACATTATTACATAATAAAAATATCAATATTTTTCCAGGATCTGACAGAACACAATTCTTCTGTGGTCAAAAGTCCAACCAACACTGTGACGGTGCCGGGCCTGAAAGCTGGGACCATCTACGTCTTCCAGGTCAGAGCGCGCACAGTGGCCGGCTACGGGCGCTATAGCGGAAAGATGTACTTCCAGACCATGACAGAAGGTAAGGAGAATCCTGGGTGAAGTGTGGCCCTCGGCTGGTTGGAGGGACACGTGTGCGCATATCTGATCTCCATGTCATGTGATCTCTGTCTATCCCCAACCACCAAATTAATCTGAATGGATTCCTCACCCAGCAGGCGGCCACCACAATGTGCCACAATATTATTATTATTGTTATTATTATTATTATTATATTGTTCTGGTATTTACAGGACGTGTCCTCTTCCTCCTTACAGCTGAATACCAGAGCAGCTTCCAGGAAAAACTACCGCTGATTATTGGCTCGTCCGCCGCAGGTCTGGTCTTCCTCATTGCCCTGGTGGTCATCATCATCGTCTGTAACAGGTAGTGTAGCGTGTTTGTTACCATTTACAGGAAGAGCGTGCTCCGCCATATCTGCTGCACGGAGCGGAGAGCCCCTAACAGATTGTTAGGAAAAGGGGAAATCAAAATTCACCCATTTAATTGTTCCCAGTGAATGGCAGTTCTAGTCTAGTTTATGCATCGCTATTCGTGGCGCTTTGTAAATCGTGTGTATTGTGGGTGCCGTGGACCCAGTGGTGGTCCAATTCGCAGGTTAAGTGCCTTTTGTGTTTCTTCCAGAAGACGAGGCTTCGAGCGGGCTGACTCGGAGTACACAGACAAACTGCAGCACTACACAAGCGGACACAGTACGTACCGACTGCCTTCTCCACCTCTAGCGCCGCGTTCTCTCGTTGGTTCGTTGCCTAATTTGTTCCCTTAAAATTGTAATGTATCCACAAATCCCATCAATCACTGGCTGGTCCCTGCCACCACTTTCCACCCTTCACCAACCTCCATGGGGGCCGAGCCTCATAATGCTCCTCATCCTTCACATGATGCCGCCTGTGTGATTATAGTTCCCCACACACACAATTCTCTTGGGCATTCTAGAAAAGATTTTTTTGATGGACTACAGAACCTCTCCCCCTTTCATCATTTCCATAACACAAGGTGGAGGTGTTCTTTAGGCCTGTAGGGGAGAGCTGACAGCACAGCTTGGGATGTTGTTGCCCCAGAGGTGGAATTGTCAGGTCATTCAGAAAGGGGGAGCTCAATGGATTTCTGAATTTCAAGCACCAAAACATGGGGGAAACATGGAATGTGGGAGATTTTATAAAATGTTTTCACTTTACATTCCTCAGGAGGAGGAGATCAATTGATCTGTGTAACTGAATCTTATAGCCCATCCATAGACAGATCAGATCTTTCATTGAACCATGATCTCTTACAATCTTTGTCATCTCTGTCCGTATCTTCTGTCTCTCAGTATCTGTCTTTCCCTGCAGTGACTCCAGGGATGAAAATTTATATTGACCCCTTCACATATGAGGATCCCAATGAAGCCGTGCGAGAGTTTGCCAAAGAAATCGACATTTCCTGTGTGAAAATCGAGCAGGTGATTGGAGCAGGTGAGTGTCATCATCTGTCATATGCATGACGAGCAGGAAATGTCTGTAGATGACGGCTGACAGGCCCTGTCCCTTCTGTGTCTTCTGCAGGGGAGTTTGGGGAAGTCTGCAGTGGACATTTGAAGCTTCCTGGTAAGAGGGAGATCTTTGTGGCCATCAAGACGCTAAAGTCGGGATACACAGAGAAGCAGCGACGAGATTTCCTCAGTGAAGCCAGCATCATGGGGCAGTTTGATCACCCCAATGTCATCCATCTGGAAGGAGTGGTCACCAAAAGCTCCCCCGTCATGATCATCACGGAGTTCATGGAGAATGGGTCGCTGGATTCGTTCCTGCGGGTACTTGCATTTATATTAAGGTTCTAGGGAGGTCACAGAACCCAGCTGGGGATATTTATATGATGAAGTAAGAATGGTGCCGGTCAGGTTGGCCTTTATTTTGCTGTGATTGGTTCCAGTCTTCTAAATTTCCAGATCTCAGATGTGTCTGGGCAGAATCGGTGTGAACGACCCCGTAGGGTGACCCCATTTTTCACCCATTCGGATAATTGTGTGAGAGAAAAGGTCATTTCTGAGATTGCTGTTCATGATTGCCACGTCCACAATACACCACAGATACAGAAATAATAAACAGGAAGTCTGGGGGAATATTATCAGATTCTGCCCCAGTACTCTGACGCTTGGGGGGTATTTGAGTTCCCTGTTGCTTTGTCCTGGTTACTGTAGAGTTTTATCTATAATCAGAATATTACTGCTTCTATCTCTGCAGCAAAACGACGGTCAGTTCACGGTGATCCAGCTGGTGGGAATGCTGAGGGGGATTGCTGCCGGCATGAAATATTTAGCCGATATGAATTACGTCCATCGGGATCTGGCCGCACGGAATATCTTGGTGAATAGTAATCTGGTGTGTAAAGTCTCTGACTTTGGACTGTCTCGCTTTCTGGAGGATGACACCTCGGACCCCACGTATACCAGCGCCCTGGTGAGTACAGAGTCACCCTTTAGCTTGGACCTGGGATCAGAGCAGCAATGGCTTTCCCCCTAATGCAAGGCGTCAGGTAGCCACTAAAGCCGCTTCCACGTTCAGAGGTGTAAAATGAGCCTAAAAGTGGAGCGTTCGGTTCCAATTTACAAACAAACATTCACCCTCTGTTCACACCCTGTTAACCAGCAGCCAGATCCAGGCGATAATACACAGGGCCACGATAATACACCGGGCCCCGTCTGGCTCATATTCCAGTAGGAAACATGAATCCCACCGTGTGAAGAGAACCGTGGTGTGCGCTGCTTGTACAGCTGTCTGGGCCTGTCAGTCCTCAAATCACAGGATCACTGTACAGCCGCACAGATCCCGGCCCTTGGCGGCTGGGGCCACACTCTCTGTACCTGAATTGGTGCTCATTGCTCAGCTGTCACTGGTAATTATAGGTCATAATCCTCCCATAATCCTCCTCAGCTATGTATCTGGGAGTGAAAGTCTTTTTCACCCTCAGTAGTCCCTATTCATCAGATTGTAGGCTCTGCTTAGCAGGAATTCCATCAGCCGGCTTTGTAGCTTCCAGGCTCCATACACAGGTCGCCTCCATCTGTGATTCCTCCCTGACACGATCTGCAATCATTGGCTCCTCCAGAGGGGGGTGCTGTATTTTGGGGGTCTTTTACCCCATTTGTAGTACTGAATAACCTGGGGCAATATCAGACAAATCATTTCAGCGTTTAGCGAAGTTTCTATGCAAGAAATATTTTTGCACGAAAGGAATCTCGCAAACTTCTCATATTCTGCCCATGTTCTGCTCCTAGCCAGACTGCGGGCCCTGGGTGACCCCGGGGCCAATCCTCCCAGTCTCTTTGTGTTGTTTGATCCCCTCTGTCATCACCGTGCAATGGGAGGATGGAAATAACGGGACCCCCTTTGGGGTGGGGAATATTATCACCCAGCTATTGCTGGGTATTTATTGCTGCATCCCAGTCATGGCGAATTTACCGGCTCTCCTCCCAGTGCCGCACTCAGGAACCCAACACAAGTAACAAGAAAGCCGCCTTGGCTGCGGGGGGAGACATTTATCTGTGCACAGCTTACTTCCTGTCCTTCCCTGGTGATACATTTCTGTCCCTCAGCTGATTGGTGCTTACAGACTCCAGGGATTGGCTGCACATCCTGTCCTCCCAGGGCCCCATAATTTGCATGAAGGAGGCTGACCAATAGCCCGGTGTTGTATGGGGTGGCCATGTTTCTCTTGTATTTGTCTTGCAGGGTGGGAAGATCCCCATACGATGGACGGCACCAGAGGCCATTCAGTACAGAAAGTTTACATCAGCCAGCGATGTGTGGAGTTACGGCATCGTCATGTGGGAAGTGATGTCATACGGAGAGCGGCCATACTGGGACATGACCAATCAGGATGTAAGTAGCTGTGTGCGGCAGCTGAGGAGGCGCAGGGGGTGGAGAGAGCAGAGTGACAGCTGATCTCATTATTATACAGCAGCAGTATTGAGATTAATTCCTATAAATGGCGGCCGGTGATTTCATTACTCCCCTTCACGCCAGATGATCATTTCTTCTCTTGTTAAGGTGTGAGATGGACTGGCAGAGGAAATGATGAGGAGGTTTTGTCACCCCGACCAGTGAACCCACTAATCATCTTTTTGTTGTGAAATTAAATTTAATCCGCCACAAGCGGAGATCCAATTAAAGGTTTGCAGGAGGCGTCTGATATTCCTGCATTTCTTCTATCTTGCAGGTGATCAATGCCATCGAGCAGGATTACCGTCTGCCACCCCCTATGGATTGCCCCAATGCCCTGCACCAACTCATGCTGGACTGCTGGCAGAAAGACCGCAATCATCGGCCCAAGTTTGCTCAGATAGTCAACACGTTGGACAAAATGATCCGCAATCCTAACAGCTTGAAGGCTGTGGCCCCTCTGTCCTCCGGGTGAGTACCTGTCATTCTGCAGTGTACAGGGTGGGGGAGGGAATGGTCTTAGATATCATTCCAGTGATTGTCAGTTTCTCCACTCTGGTGGCCCTGAGGTTCCTGCACCCCGTTGCCCAGGGTTACAGCACAGTTCTGACTGCTAGGAGTACAGGCCAGTAAATGTTTGGTCAGCAGGAATCATTCTGTCCTTATAAGATGTCCCTGCGGAATGCAGCTCATCCTGAGGATTCAATCGTTTCTTCTGCAGGGTGAATCTTCCTCTGTTGGATCGCACCGTCCCTGATTACAGCAGCTTCAACACGGTAGACGAGTGGCTGGACGCCATCAAGATGGGCCAATACAAGGAGAGCTTTTCCAATGCTGGATTTACGTCCTTTGATGTCGTCTCACAGATGACCATGGAGTAAGTATGGCCGCTGGGAGGTAAATCATTATCCAATCACAGCAGAGGAAGCGAGACAGCGATAGGTGAACCTTACAGAAGCCACATTACCGCCATGTTGGCTCACCCCTCCCCTACAGGCCGCTGCCCACCCCCCTCCCCTACAGGCCGCTGCCCAATCTGAGAGCGGGGACCTGCACTGTCATAGGAGGCTTCTAGTGAGACCATTGTCTGCGCTAAACCAATATTTACCCTGGGGGGGGGGTATAAATCACAACACTGACCCCTCAATGCCTTCTGATTATCAACACAACTCCAGACCTGTCCCCATACTACTACATATTCATATAGCACTGACATATACCTCAGCGTTGTATACAGAACACTGAGCCAGTCCCATCAGTCTCTGTACAGAGGAGCTGACACTCTAATGTCCCCCCACAGTCACACACTATTACTATACATTTATAAAGCTCTGACATATACCATAGCTAATCCTTTGTTTTCCGGATTTTAGGGACATCCTCCGGGTCGGGGTCACCTTGGCCGGCCACCAGAAGAAAATCCTGAATAGTATCCAAGTAATGCGGGCACAGATGAATCAGATCCAATCGGTGGAAGTGTGACTGCTGCGAGGCTTCCTTCCCCTGACGTACCCGGGTTCCGAGCCATCCCTCTCCCCCCGACCCCTTTTGGTACAATGAAGTGTCCATATTGTTCCGGCTACCGGATCACTTGTTTCCCCTAAGCCACCATGATGGTTCCACTTTAAAGGCGGAGCTTCCCTGGGAGCGGTCCCGGGGGCTGCTGGGTAGTTTGAAGAATTCTCGAATAATGAACCTACAACAAAGACTTTGTACAAAAAGGGCTTTGTGTGTATCAGCTGCAAGGATCGGCAGTGATTGGATGGGCCTGGTACTCTCCCACGGGGTTCAAGAGTACCAGGAGCTCGTCCAGATCCAGATCTGTACCATGTGACACCTAGCGGAACCTGCAATGGAGGGCTTTGATTGGCTGAGAGGGAAGGAGTGCGTTCATTGTATAGAGAGACGGTTGAAAATTTATTTCCATTAAATGGACCTTTCGCTCTTCATTTTGAAGATGTTACGATAATAATGAGAGCCACGAATGGCCTTTTCCGTGGAAGGAAGACGCCTCTGAGACTCGCTGTGTTTGAACAAAAATCCTTTTTAGCTGAAACCGTTTTGTGACATTTCATCATATCACGTGCACAAGTCCTTTGGTGATGATGTCATCACCGGTTGCCAATCACCTTCCTCCAGAGAATCTCCGTGTATGTCATAGATTGAATGACAAACCAGAAATTGTTTTGTCGTTAATGTTGTTGTCGTTTCGCAATCTGTTACTTTGTTTACACCGATTTGACTTTTTTTACATTGTTTTTTGACTATCGGTAAGAAAAAAAAAGAACAAAAAAAATTTTGAAACTAAAGACAAAAAGTGGACAGCGACCTTGTGCCGGTACAACAATTCCCATTGGCTGATCGGCTGGTAACGAACTGTAAGAGGGCCGCCCACTTCCTGTCTGGCCTCCATGAGCGCAGCTTATTATATAAGCTTTTCCTGGTGCTCTGGCTTGTGATTGGATGGCTGGGGTCGGAGGGCAGCATCACAGCCTCACTTTGGTTTTGTATTTTGAGGTTGGCGTTCTGCTGATCCCAGTCCGGCACTTTATTGGATGGTGCAGTCACTGGATGAGGAGCCTTGGCCAATCAGCATCTGCTTATGAAATGATTGCGTTTGTGTGGTGCCCCGCCCTGCGTGGGAGGTGACACTGAGACATTAATGCTTCCTACAGAATATTGACAGGTGTCACGTGATGAGCCTGACGTGTATTATCTGTCATCATGTATGTCTGTGAATACCGGAGCCGCTGACAATCACCAGTCGTGGTATCTTCAGGCCATCTTACATCACACACTCTTCCACTTCTTATAAAGAGGACCTGTCCCAAAGCATGTTCCTCACCCGTGGTGGCCCTTATGGCGGAATTAGTTCCGGGTCCATTGTCCCTTGGTGTTCTGACCCAGAACTGGCGCCGGCTCTTGAGGGAATCCTGCCACCCCTGACCGTTATGTGTCCGTCTTCCGGATGGGCTTCTACAGGGAAAATGTCTGCGGTTTTGTATTGTTATTAAGCACATTCCATTACCAGCCAATCCCCACCCACCATTATCACCAGCCAGCCAATCCCCACCCACCATTATCACCAGCCAGCCAATCCCCACCCACCATTATCACCAGCCAATCACTTTATAGTTTACTTCTGTCTTGCCAGTTTATGTGAAGTTGCCAATGTTATAGACAGAGCAGTGTGTAAATTGAGGGGGCATTCAGCGGAGGGGCAAGTTATTTTCTGGGGTTATGATTTCCACCAAATACTGCCCCCTGCAGCCAGATGAGCCAGGCATTCATGGGTGGCACGGTGTCCATATTCCTATCATTGGAGGACACAGCCAGGTAACACTTGTTGCCCCATCTTTACCTCCCTGTCCTCCATTAATGATATATTAGGTGAACCCCATTACTGTGGTGCAGGAGAGCTGTGTGTTGGGGTTCAGGCACATGCCCTCCACTCTTTACCCCCCCTCCCCCAGTGTGGTATCGCTGTCCAATGGAGAATGACAGATTGGGGAAAGCTTTCTGCTGGCTATGACCGCACACAGCCATCATCAGGCAAATAATACCAAATGCAACCTCCCTCTTCCGACCACACCCTGAAAATACTTCTGGTGCTGCAGTCCATTAGCCGGAACCTTTCAGCAGATTGACATGACTGGGTGCGGCCATCAGCGTAAGCCATTACAGATGAACGGCCATTTTGTGCTGCAATTGCTGCGCCTGCACTGGGGTCCTCGGTGAACGTCGCAGGTAGGTAGTCCGACACACCAGATACTGCAGAACTAACAGCCCTTATGGGAGACCCCCGGACTGCCACCTGTGCTCACAGTGTGATCACCTAACAGCAAAGATCATAGAGCATTATGGGAGAGGATGGTGAATCTGTTGTCACATTATAGAGGAATGGGGGGGCCCCGACCTTCCACTGCTCTGTTGTCTGAACCCCCCTTCGTTTACATTGTTACCCCAGATGAAGCAATGAAAACACTGTGAGCCACTGTCCAGCCCGGGACATCAGTGTACATTGTATGCACCACCAATACGACTGAGCGATTCTTGTCAATAACTCAATAAATACTTTGTTTATAAAAAAAAAAATGGCTGCCATCTGACTTGGGGGAGGGGGGTCAATAAAATGTGGGTGATCCCAGGGTACAAAATCATCCCAGAATGCAGCAACCAATCATATGAGTGCTGTGCTACAATTGGTCTGTATGGACACCCCCATGAAGGGTGGATGGCGGTGTGGCTCTTCCATTGACACGTTATGGTGTCCACCAAGCAGGAACATTTCCGGGCCTGGAGAGTGCGCTTCTCTATATGGGAGGGGCAAATACCCAAACCACCAACCACAGCTATGACAAGGACCACTTTGATACCTTCCACATGGGTGCTGGGTGGGGGTTGTAAGACATCAGGGTGTCAAATATTACCAGATGTCCCGGGGCCCAAGAGGGCAGTGGGGTCCTTACAGCACCTCCCCTGATTAGCACTGACTGAAGCAAAAATTCTCCACCAATCCGCTGCCTCCAGCTTACAGGGGAACAAGATGGAGATTATATGAAGAAGTAAATGGAAATGTCACACACAAGGCGTGCCAACATGCACACCACACATCGGGATACATCGGCCTCCTCATCATACAGGAAGATGCAGTCTGCCCCAGGCCCACTTATCTCTACCCCGAGGAGGCCCTGTCATTGTCCCGGATCACAGGGCACAGATACACGGGGAAGCCAACCGATCCCTCCAGCTGTGTTTTATCCCATTAATCTCACGCGCTGGAGCATTAACAACAAATTTCATTTCATTGGAAAGCTTTGCTTGACACTCCGTGCCGCATCAATGGGTAGGTGGATTCTCCAAACACTGCCAACTCCCATTTACCCTGCAGTCCCTCCATCAGCCAGCAGGGGGTGAAGTCTTCGGCCATGATAATAATTGGCAGAAACGTTAATATGGAGAAAATCCAGTTGTGCCGATGTTAGGAAAGGAAAAGTCCTGGTGTATGGAAGGGATAAATGTACAAATAGAATAGACCGGGAAGCGGGCAATGCCAGGTGCCAAGATGAGATGAGCACCAAGCAGAGAATAGAGGAGCTCCGCTGTGCCCATAGGATCTCCCCAATGTGCCCATAGATATTCAGATATAAATCTGTACCCGTCCATTTAGACCATTTATACTCCAACATGCGATGGAACAATGAAATGCATCCAATGCAGAGAACAGCAAACCCATTACCACCATGTTAATGAAATCCACCGATGCATAACCCCCTAAACCGTCATTGTACAGCAGCTGGAAGATGCGGAGGAGGAGAATGGAAAGGGTTACTAAATCTAATTGTCATACAGAAATATAATTGCTGCCAACAAATGAGCCAAAATACGCTCATCAATCCCAGGACACACGTTCTGCCATTAGAGTGTAAGCTCTGCAGACAGCAGTTCTATAAACAAAGTAAATACAAAACCATTTTTTATCTGTTTATTATTATTGAAGGGGAGGCTTCCAATAAATAAATTTTAGTTCAGAGGATAAATGTCACCATCTTGTACCCAGCGCTCCATAAATCCCCCATTATCACTGGGAAGATCCAAGGTGAACACAATACCATCCACATAATTCTATAAATATGTAGAATAAAATATTATTTCTATATAAAGTGTCAGATATTTTCTGCTTACTCGGGATTTTGCAATCTTAATAATAACTATAAACAATTCGCACATTATTGTGATATAAATCCCCTCCCCCCAGGATGACGCCCAGAACTCTGCGCTCATTAAATGATTATTTTCCATCCATAGATTAGAATTTCTGGGAAATGCAGCTCGGCTTCTAGGATTCTGAATGGCAATGTCGCTGATGACACAATAACAGCCATCCCAGAATGTTTCACCCCGCACTTAGGAATTCCACACCATAATCCTCTTCTTTCACACTGTGTGAATATTCACAAGACAATGCAGCTTGGATCAGGACTGTCATATCTCAGACCACACTGCTGCATTTAATGAACTACGAAACAAAATGGTGCCGAAGCTCCTAAACATAATTCTCAATTTTAAAGCTAGTGAGGACAATTTTGTAATTGCTAAAAATTGAAAAATAAAACCGATCAATAAATAAAAAAAGATTCAGATTGCACTTAGGGTTCTTCCTCCAGAATAATATATATTGCCTCTCCTGATGCTTTTTTTATTTTATCCTGACGAACCCGTGAAATAAATGTTCTCGGATCCATCACTAACGGATTCCACCTACAACTCCCGACACATTAATGTGGAAATTAAGGAAAGAAAAATGGGAAAACCTAATGTATTCACAATCCACAAAATCATTTTCATAAATATTCCAGGAATAATAAAGTGTAATTATATAAAAATAATAATATAAAAATACAGTAATACATTTCAAAATGCCCAATGGAGGAGCAAATTAGTGGTAAATTGCCCTTTGGTGATCAATCTGCCGTTTCACATGAAACCTCAGGAGGAGCCCCACCCCCCAACCGCCGCTCTCCCAGGCCCTGGACAGAACATGGGGCTTTAAATCATTTCATTGCAACAATTTAGGTAAAATTTATTGAAATCAAGCAATCTCTTTGTCCTTACATGACACAATGTATAATTGTCGGTGGTAGTACAATGAGCTATTTCCCTGCGGCCCCTGAGCCGCGTCCTACAGGCCCAGCTTGGCCAGCAATGGCAGTCTGTGCAGGTGGCTCCGAGTTTCCAGGGTCTTGGTCGGCGTGAACTAAGTAGTTGGGGGTCAATGTTGGCTTCAAACTATAATGTGCTTCATTGTTTAATGTGCCGCTAAGACTGAACCTCTAATTAACCTCTAGCAGCTGCACCGAGCTCCTTCACACCAACTGTGCGAATATCAGGGGCCGCTCACAGCTTATCCATCTTGGCAGCCACAACTGTGGAGCCAACTCCCAAAACTAACTACTAAATATATCTGGTACACCGAACGTCCGGGTTTTACGCCAGGCGTGGCATTATGGGTCAACCAAGAGCCATATTTAATGAGGGGATTGCGTATAATTGTGCAGATTTTACAGTAAATGTGTCCATAAAGACCAATTTGGCATTATCTATGCATGGCCGGCGCGGGCTCCATACTCCTGACGGATATTGTTTGTGAAGGTTTTCCGTATGTCCCCTTTGTAGCGGCAATGTGAGAAAGGCCGATGAACTCTGGGTGACTCTCTTGTATAACAATGGTCGGGGGGGCAGATAGAAAATGGAATCTGGACTGATTTAGTTTTCTTGTAATTTTTGTCTGGGTTCAAAAGTTCAGGGTGCGTCAAACGGCAGAGCGCCGCGGGATATGGGGGCGGGGAGCTGCCATTTCTAGCGAGTAGCTTTTCAATCCCGCTCCCTGGAATTGTGTCATCCGAAATGAACGTGCGAGGCATTATTGCGACAGAAGATGGTTGGAGGGATGGCGTCTTTGCAGTTTCTACATCCAATGAAAATGTCCCCAAGCCCCATGTTGTGACCTTACCACAACCTCTGTCCTTACCACGATCCCAAAGACACAGTGGTAGAAACCTCGCCATCATTGGGCGTATTTTTCCGGGTTGTAGAACCGTCTAGACGTATAGATTTGTCTTTAGTATTTATTCTATGTGAAATTCGAGAAGGGATTTCAACCAACAATGATAGAACCAAACCATCGAGAGGGGAATGATTCCCCAGTCACCAGAGCTGCACCCAATGCCAACACCTGGGGAACTCGCGTGGCCGATAATGTGCCATGTCTGCCACAAGGTCAATCAAGAAGAATGATTGCAATAAAATTCAATTATCCCCAATTTTGCTTTATTCTCCAACTAATGACCAGCCAACCCCCAAAACTCTGAGATTTGTTCCCTACATCTAGACCACTCTATAATCCAACTCCGAATAAATCAAATCTGAGGTGACCTGACTAAAGTTCCAACGGGAAGAAAGCCATGGCCACCATAGTATGGTGACTCCGGAATTTGCCATGGAAACAGAAATCCAACTGGAACCTTCTAAGCCCAGGAAATAGAAGGAATTCCTCTACTCCATATTTTCCATTGGACTTTCCTGCGTGGAATTCAGGCAAAATTTCCCATGTAGAGGAATCTGTAGGGGCCATTGAGGTCCTCATAATGGGTGATAGGTACAAATCCAACACTGGACACAAAGTGGAGGACATCCATGGACCGATGTTACCCACATACAAACCCCAATGTGATCAATTCTCAGTCCATCATTCTCACACGGAGAATTGTGTCCGGCTGGTCATTTTTGTGTCCTCAGGTTGTGTCCGGCTGGCCATTCAGATTTACGTTTAGGTTCTACAAGGACTTCTAGTAATCGGCTGTCTGGCTCCGGGCACAGTTGGCTCAGATTGGACTCAATGTTTTGACTCTGCAGGGTCGGGAGTGGCTGGGATTTGACCAATCAATTTGTTATTTTGGAGGAAAATCCTAATCTATATTTCTGCCCCCATAAATAAATGTTTTGTGTGACTGGACAAACCAGGATTATGGTATTACGCAGCCATTTTTATTTGGGTCACGGACTGTAGAAAGCCCCGGTGGTGAGTGGCCGGTGGGAGAGGCCAATATGGTGTCATGCACCATCGTACGAGGAGGAAAGTCAGAGGCCTGGCAACAATCTGATATTTATAGAGAAGAGTTCAATGCCCTCCACCTGACCTTCCAGGAGAAAGATGCGGATTAGCAGTGATGGCAGGAATAAGATGCCAGGCTCTTCAGATGATCGGCAGCTCCCACAGAGGGCCCCTCCCATTGCACACAATTTCTTGCAAGGACTTGCCGACTACATCACCGGGAACAATCTGAGACACCAACAGGCTGGAACAGGGCAGAATGTCTTCATGTTACCCCAGGACAGGCCTGGGAGGGGGGATCCTAAAAGAGGTAGAATGTACCAATAAAATTCTCTCGGCCGGGTGAATAGTTCCATTAGAAATGTATGAATTGTTTAGCAAAATCAGCAAATGTCAGAGAGCGGCTGTGGCCATGAAATATCGGCCACAGATCTATCCGTTGGGGCCACGCAGACCCCCCCATCCCAGGGTTTTATGTTGTTGGCTGATGTGTGGAGCCCTGGAAAGGGTTAATGAGGAGGCTGTATAATTACCCCACCATTCCGTGTATCTGGATGTATATTAGAGTTTAATGAGAGCGCGCTCAGTGAGCCGTGCCAGACACCGCCAGTGATCATGTACCATACCGCGCACTTATTACAAACCGCTGATTACACCACGCCAATCTCGTGTCATTACCACGCTGTCCCCCCCACCACCTACAACCATGAATATTACAACAAGCCACGGACATTTTAGGATAGGTGGCCAATGGAGGAGCTCACCGCATTCTCCTAAATACATATCCAGGCCTCAGGCAGCGCCACATCTAATGGAGGACAGGAAGTCCCCCCAGATGGGTCGTCAGAAGATGCAGCCACCCCACTTGTGTCAGAAGAAAATGTCAGCACAATGGGCAGCACCGGGGCCCCAGGACTGAATCTTGGCTAAGGTACCATCTACATGGAGTTTGTATGTTCCCCCTGTGTCCTCACTCCAAATTTATGAAGGGTGACTATGGCAGGGACGTGGCTATGGAGTGTACAACGTCACAGATGATGTCAGTGATATAGAAATACGCATACAGGGAGCAAACATGATGGCAGTATGGGGGAGAAGGGTGAGAGGCTGACAGAGATTCCACCACACACAGCCATTTTCCAGTCAATGAAATTAGACAGATCAAATATAATCTAAGATGGCCGCCAGTATTAGACTCATTGGAACGTGTGAGCTCCATGGGTCCGTGTCCAATGTCATCGTACGTATCTGTCCGTTCAACCCTTAATATTAATAAACAGGATTTATATAGCGCCAACATATTACGCAGCGCTGTACA
>NC_092868.1:285842-292542 GCF_032062135.1 Pyxicephalus adspersus
GATCTGTAAAAATGGAGTATTCTTGATCCCGTGGTCACATGTGCGTTTCGCTCACATTTCTTGGTGGTCTTCTAAAGGGCCCCATGGTGTCTGTGCAGGGCCCAAGCCAGGAGATAGCGGTGAAGGGATTTTTTTGGGTGTGTCGGTGATTTGCGGCGCCTGGAATTGAGGTGCAGATGTGGATTGGACACGGCAGAGCCTCTGCAGCCAAAACAAATAAAATCCGCTCAGAATTTCAATTTCCTTTCTGCTTGCTGGGAACAATTCTTCCCTGCGTCTGTAAACAACATGCTAGAGAGTTTCCCCCTCATTCTGGGGCATGTAGCTGTATTGTGGCCCTGGGGGCCCCTGGTTACATCAGAAGCATTAGGCCCCCCACCATCAGCTGTCCGGTTTGGGGGCACAAAGGGGGGTCAGCGGTTCCATCCAAATGTTGGGTATTTTCTTCCTGCCACCCCCAAGCTGCTGATAATAACAGACCAGAAAGGTGAGACAAGCTGAACCACAATCTGAGAGAAGTAACCTGAGGTAACCCATAGCAACCAGTATATTAAGTCAGCCTAGCAAGGCGAATGCTGATTGGTTGCCGTGGGTTACCGCACTGTGATTCACTAATGATGTTTAGGAGGTGGGGAGGGGACACTGAGACGGTAATGAGCGCAGAGCTCACCCTAGATGAGGGAATGACAAGTAATGGACAACATTGGATATCACCACCGGAGACTCAAGAGCGCCACCTACAGGGAATCAGCATCTCCTGGACCCAGGCTGGACCACCATAACAGACATTTATGTTTGGATGGATGGATAGATAAAGGGAGGGATGGAGAGACGTACTGGGAAACCTACAGGCACCCCGCTCGTTCATGTGTTGTTCCACTCCTATAAACCATAATCCAACATTCACAGATCCAGCCTCTGGAACAGGAAACTGATTGCTGTCCCATATTTCTTCCAGCAGGGGGCATCAGCTGATCATACAGTTGTATGTGCACTAACTGACACTTAGGGCCTCTTTCTGCCACCCTGACCCTTGTTTTGGAATGGAGGCCCCCCATGGCGCCCCCCAATGATCTGCGAGATTGAAGTCTGAAAGAAAATTCCAGCCTGAGGTGCATTGCGGCTATTCTCATACATTAAAGTATAACTCTGCCTTTATTGGCCATATGCAGGGAAATAGTCAAACTGACCAGCTTCTGTTCTGCAGATACCGAGCTGGGCCATTAAGAGGCTGGAATTGCCGGAGTTCCACTCTGTGGTCTCGCATGCCGTGCAGGAGACCCTAACGTGGTCACAGCGGTCCACCAATGCCAGCAATCTACAAAACACCGGACTGGCACTCATATATATCTATTGGGGGGTGGGGTAAAGTTTTATAGATAAATTCTATAGTTTTATGATGAATTTCCCACAATATATCTTCATTCTGAGACTAAAGGGTGACACCAATCCACATTATCCGCAGGCTCCAGAAGTCTCCAACCCCCCCATCCCATGTGACGGCGCTCAGATCCTCCTGGGGGGGCTCTAATCTGCAGTCAGAGGTTGGGAATTAATCCGGGGATTTTTCTCTTACCAACACTACAGAGAAACACAATCATAGCAAGCACACAGAACCAGAACCGCAAGGACCTGGACCGAAACCGGGAGCAAGAGGACCAGGCCCAAACAGGGAGGGACCGATACTGGAGAGGGGAAGACAGGGACCAGACAAAGGGATATCAGAACCAGAACCATAAAATAAAGGAACAGGCAGGAGGGGTCCAGTATAAGGGAGGAGAGGACAGGGACCAGTTAGAGGACCAATACCAGGAAGCAGAGGATACAGAAGGGGACCAATACCAGAGAGGAGAGGACTGGGACCAGACAACGGGAGACCGGAACCAGATAGGGAATGACCAGAACCAGGGAGGAGAGGGCCAGAACCAGATAGGGAAGTACCAGAACCAAAGAGGAGAGAACTGGGACCAGACAACAGGAGACCGGAACCAGATAGGGAATGACCAGAACCAAAGAGGAGAGAACTGGGACCAGACAAGGGGAGACCAGAACCAGATAAGGAATGACCAGAACCAGGGAGAAGAGGGCCAGAACCAGATAGGGAAGTACCAGAACCAAAGAGGAGAGGACTGGGACGAGACAAGGAGAGTCCACAACCACAAAATAAAGGAACAGGCAGGAGGGGTCCAGTATCAGGGAGGAGAGGACTGGGACCTGACAAGGGGGGACCGGAACCAGATAGGGAAGGACCAGAACGAGAAAAGAGGGAACATAGACCAGACAAGGGGAGACCGAAAGCAGATTGGGAAGGACCAGGACCAGAGAGGAGAGGGCCAGAACCAGACAAGGGAAGACCAGAACCATGTAGGAAAGGACCAGACAAGGGGAGACCGGAACCAGATAGGGAAGGACCAGAACCAGGACCAGATAGGGGGAGTTCAATATCAGAGAGGAGAAGACTGGAAGCAGATAAGGAAGGACCAGGACCAGAAAGCAGAAGAGGGGTACCGGATAGGAGAAAGTGAGAACCAAACACAGGAAGACCAGAACCACATAGTGAATGAGGGCCAGGACCGGATAAGGAAAGACCAGAACCAGACGGCAAGTGATCAATACCAGAGAGAAGAAGACAAATATCTGGACCAGAAGGGAAGGGACCGGTACCAAACAAAGGAGGACCAGAACCAAATAATAGAGGAGCAGACAAGAGGGAAACAATATGAAATAGAAGATAACGGATACCTAGGAGGCTCGGGCTATATAAACCAGGACCTGACAGGAGGCAAACACCAGAAAGAAGTGGACCAGTACCAGACAGAACAGGACCAGAGTGGTAGAGGACAATTCAAGGCAGCAGAGAACCAGGACCAAAAAGAAAAAGACCAATACACGACGGGAGAGAACTGGGACCAAACTGGGGAGAATGAGGTCCAGCTAGGAGAAAACCGGGTCCACACAGGAGACCAGAACTTGGCAGAAGAGAAGCATTACTGGATAGGAGAAGACCGGGACTATACACAGGAGAACTTGGACCAGACAGAGGAGGACCAGGAAGAGGTAAGAACATAAAGGGAGATGGGTTAGGAGAGTAATATTGGATCTAGCAGAATCATTTTGGTACCACAGAATACAGAACCCTATTCTTAGTCTGATGGCATTGAGATTTGGCCACAGCTGTCCAGGTTTGACTTTTATTGGTGGGGCTTGGTACTGTCTATATGGTTGGTGCAGAGGAGACCGTTTAGGTGCTAGTCAGTCCAATTAGAGGAATCCAGGGATGGTCTTTAGTTGCCCCTCGTCGTTTCTGTTGCCCCCAGTGTCATGGCTGCCTGGCTCCAGTGACAAGTTCAGACATGGAAGGCCTCCGGTGTCACTGCTACTCAGCTATCCGCCATCATTGTCCAGGCAAAGGTTTAATTTGATTGGTGGTTATATTGTAATATGGGAGATCTTCTATGGCTGATTTCTCAATGTAGTCAGAGATCCACCATTCTGACAGCCTACATAGCTGACGAACTACAAGTCCCAGCATGCTGAGCGTCACCACTTCATAACAGTTACCAGATTGCCATGCTGGGATAAAAGGTGAGGTTGCACCCTAGTGTATATTTCCCTGTCCGGTCCCCTGGGGGCACTGTTTTGTTTCCTATAGGTTCTAAACTGCCCCTGAGGTTGTAAATGAGATGTCCCGCCCATGCAGACCTGAGATCCCCAAATGATCAGATTGTGGCACCTCATGTTAGGAGGGGTTACAGGACACCGGCAATGCTCAATATTGACAGCAGGTCCTCTTCTATGGTGCTGAGGGTCAGATGTCGTGTCACCTGGCCAGAATGACCAATCAGATGTCAGGGTTTATAGGCTTACTCATTGTTACTGCTAACCCATGGGTCCACAATTTACCCGTCTCCTCAGGAGCTGGAGGACCCCTCAGATCTCCTCACCAATGCCGACATTCGCCCATTAGCCAGGATGGATGGATTACCGATGAAGGTGAGCAGCCTGACTAATACTCTGCACATTGGGATCAATAACAACCCAACCGAGGTAACCGGTAATGTCAGTGTAATGTGATCTGTACATCAGGCAGTGCAATCAACACTCAGCTTAATACCGGCTGATCAGTTACCAAACCCAAAAAATCACATAATGTGGAGAGCAAAGCCTGTGCAAGGCCCAAACACCCCATCCCCCACCACCAAGCCCATAGAAAATGACATATCATGGCGCAGGGTGGGAGGTACCCTGCTGGCACCCTGCTCACATGACTCCAGCGCTGCACTCGTCATTACACTGACAGCAGTTTTAGGGTTAATCCTCAGCAGCGGCTGATTGCAGTAATCTGGAGTGAATAAGATCCGAGGATTAGAGATTATACAGAGATAATTCTCCAGACGGAGCGCTGCCTAAGCTTATGGAACCCCACTCACCCAGGACCCCATTACATAACCCAGAGACTCCGTCAGTGAGATCTGGATCACTACACAGGAATTTGCTCAGTAATTTCCGTTTTTAGGGCTGGGAAAGGTCCACATTTTTATTGATATAAACCAGAAACATCCCCGCAGTACCTGACATTGCCACCAGGGGGTCTGAGGATAACAGAGATTCAGCCCCCATTGTTCCAGGTGCATGCTGTACTCAGGTCAGGTGACTCATTGACTTGCAATGTGGGGAGGAGCAGTAAAGTGCAACCAATGTGTGGTACTAAAAGCAGGAAGTCTGAGCATGTAAAGCTACGTACACACTTCCAATTATTATCGTTGTTAAACGAACGACGAACGATCCTGCACGATATCTGCGAACGATCGTATAGCACCGATCCTGTACATACAGATAACGACACGATCGTTCGTAGATATTGTACACACAATAGATGCGATCGTTTGAGCGATACAGGGAGTGACGTGCACGACAGGAAGTGAACGAACGTTCGTTCATCACGCATGCTCAGACCATGGACGATCAAGGAACGATCGTACACACGAACGATGGTCAACGATCGTCGTCCAATCCGATCCGCCGGTCCGGTCGTTCATTTCCAACGACTTTCCTCGTTCGTCGGCGTCGTTGGTTACTTTTTTACAAACGATTTTTGCCCAATCGATCGTTCGTCGTTCATTTTGAACGATAAAAATTGGAAGTGTGTACGCAGCTTAAGGGGACACACGCCAGGGGCCCCATTACCCCATATGACTACACAGACTCCTTGATTGTGCCAGATATTACCACCAGGAGCCCCAATGCCACACAGATATCTCTGTTGTGCCACCAAAGGGCCCCAATAGACGCCATTATGACTTCTGTCTATTGAAGTATGTTATCACATATCAGCATTTTGCAGCCTGATTGGACAATGTATCACCCCATACACACTGTGATTCACCCTATATAAATATATGTGAATATTCCGATGAGTGAAAATGCCACATTACATGTGATACCCTCACCTAAACGGTCTTTCCACAGCCATCCAGGCGTGGCCGGTCACCCCCCATTTTGCTGACATGGACTCACCTGGCGCTGGTCCTCTCCCTCCTATCCACCATTGTTATGACAGCATGCTTCATCTGGCAGTACAAACTGCCCAAACTGGAGGCCGGTGAGTGACAGAGGGGGTATTTCATGATAATCTGATCACTAGGGGGCAGCAAAGTATCAGACTGAACAGAGATTGGCCAGAAAAGATTAATAGAATAAATTACAATACAATCAATGTGACCTGTGATTGGCCCCAGGGCCCTCCGTCATGTACCAGAAGGAAGGAAATTCCTTTTCACATGATGGGATAATCATTTTTATTTTATCCTTCCTGAAAGGCCGGGGCCCCGCTTTACTTCTTTTAGGGCCCCTGACCTGCTGGGTCTGAGTGACCTCCTCACAATCCTGGCCCGTATAACGTTATGAGTGGTACTGGACTGGTTGGGTCTCCCAGGGGAAGGGTGCACATTTACCCCATTACTGGGCAGCATTGGGGTGGGAATTCTTCCTTAGACTGAATTCTGCACCTAAGGTTGGTGGGGGTGGGGGGATTGATGGGAATATTGAAATCTAGGATTGGTTCTGATCCGGTATTTGTGTCTGCAGCTTGGGAAGTGCAGCAGGATGAACCGGAAGTGGTACAGATGTGCCCCCGATACCCGGAGCCTGTGCCCCTGGAGCACCCTGTCCCCATCCTGAAGGAGGCGCTGGAGGAGGTCAGTGTGGGCAGTCATATTCTGACATTTGAAGTGGGGGGGGGGGGTCACTTTTTTGGAATTCACAGATCTGTACCCTGACCCCTTGCAGACAAAACTTTATCCATGCTGCCTCTCCACAGGTTGATAAGTTTCTAAAGAGTAAAATCCAAACCCCTGGACTGCCAGCCATGTCTGCGATTGTCACTTATAACGACACCGTCCTCTGGACAGGAAACTACGGGAAGAAGAACGGATCTGAGCCGTCCTCCCCTGCTCCCGACGAATACACCATTTACCGGTGAGACACACCAACCAAAGGGATCAGGTTCATGTTCAAATACATGCTTGAGTTATTGAGCTCTGTAATTTGCAGGGGGTTTACCTCCAAGCTGAATTGGAAGATATAGAACTCATCATCTCCCCCCTCAAATTCCAAGTCTCCCCCTGACATATATCTAACTGTTATAACACTGTTATTCCCCCCTCCTCTCGGGGACGTTGCCTTGGCGTCACCTTTGACT
>NC_092868.1:294202-308782 GCF_032062135.1 Pyxicephalus adspersus
GGTCTGTAATTGTGGTCCCGAGTCTCATGGATGGCTATATTCCACCTGTCCAAGTATGGGAGTCTCACTCCTCCGTTCTCCAAATTGTCAGAACATTCAGCAGTAGGTAGGTGACCCGAGGTTGGCGGAGTGGGGGTCTTGCCGATCAGCTTCTCTTATGGGTGTTCTCTCCTCCATAGGTCTCCCCCGTGGGCTGCGATCCACCAACCTCCAGTGGAAGGGAAGCACCAGGGAAGCCATTCAGCTGCTGCAAGATGAAGTCTTGGTGGCAGATCCGGGCACAAGGTGGGTGAAAGGAATGGACCACCAGGCAGGTAAGCAGCCAGTACCTGGCACTGTCACCTGTCTACACAACGGACTTTGGGGAGTGCTGTAGCCAATAGCAACTGGTGGCCATTTTTACTTTTATACATCAGTTGTTATACGACTTAGCACACCATATCCAGTGCTGGAAGCTACCACGGCCGGGCCCGGAGGCTGCACTGGAGCACACAGTCCCTGTCCTGGAACCAGTACCACTTCTGAAAGAGCCGGGGGGGAGGGGGGTCTCACCATGGGCACCAAATAGGCTGCCTTTTGATTGTTGTCTCTGAATTCCAGGTGCCACTACAGTAATCTGGCATTCTCCCTGTTGGCACACGTCCTGGCAGAGCAGACATCAGAAGGGGATTACCAGCGCTGGGTGTCCGACAACATCCTGGACCGCATTGGCATGGAGGACACAGGCTTTGACCTCTCACCTCCCATCGTGTCCCAGATGGCGGTGGGTTTCTATGGCAGTGGACAGGTGGCGCCTCTCTATGATCTGGGTTGGTATCGCCCATCAGGTCAGATGTATTCCACGGCAGCAGATATGGCCAAGCTGGCTATGGCACTTCTGGGGACGTTCCACCGCCGAATCCTGGAGGCCGACACCCTAAAGACCATGCTGACACCGCTCTTCAGATGTTCCTCCGATTATTTTGCCAACAAAACCGGAACCCCGTGGGAGGTGAATGAGCAGCTTGGGTACGACATTGTGCGCAAAGATGGCGACCTGGACGGATATTCTGCCACCTTTTCCATCGTCCCCAAGATGCGCTTGAGCTTTATTGTCCTGATGTCGGGGATACGACCACAGGGGGAAGATATCGTGGCACAGACGTATCACCTCCTCATTCCTGCTATGGAAAAAGCTTTCAGAGAGACCGAGAAGAGGCTTAACCCTGCTCCCAACCCCACCCCTTACCTAGGATTTTACACCTACAAGAACCTGACATATTATGAGATTAGTGTTGGGCGGGGAGGCGTGCTGGAAATGCAGCGGTTTGGTGCCAACAAAAAACAGATCCTGGAGAGGTACCCCCCCATCCGCCTCCATTTCCTAGAAGAGCGCGTCCTGCAGGTTGTATTCGATAAAGAGTTCCCATGCATCCTGCAGCTTGGCTCTGCCTCGGTCTCCCTGGAAATGCAGGACCGCCAACTCTTCAACTTTTACCCCCTCAACCCACAGGGTCTGTCCCCGGGATTCGATGCTCCGGGCCTGGAGATCTACAACGTCCAGCGCATTTACCACAAACCCGTCAGCAAAGAAGGACGGAGCAACTGAACAGCAAAGAAAAGCGGAGCACATTTCTGTGCACCCCACAAAGATCAGACATTATGCAAACCCCACCGAGAGGAAGAGACAGAATGTGGACAATCCGGTGACACCAACTTAGGGGGTCACCACACCAATATTTCAGTGTTTGCTGGAAGGTAAACCCGAGCTTCTGTTCTGTCAGGGGTTCAGTACCGGGGTCTGTACCCCTGCTGTGCCCATTATGAGGGGTCCTGACCATCCCTGTGCCGAGTTCCTGGGTCTGTACCCCGCTATGCCCATTATAAGGGTCTCCCATCATCCCTGTGCTCGGTTCCTGGGTTTGTACCCCTGCTCTGTCCATTAAAAAGGGGTCACCACCATCCCTGTCCTGGGTCTGTACCCCCACTGTGCCCATTATAAGGGGTCCTCACCCTCCCTGTGCTGGGTCTGTACCCTATGAAGTGATAATGGGGTCACCATGGGTTTCAGGTACAATGTTTTGTATTTTTACAGACCTAACCCTCCCCCCCAAAAACACCGAAGCAAGATGGGATCATGTAACCAGTGCAGTCTCACGTAGGGAAAGGGAAGATGGTTTAGAAGCACTGGGGCACTGCAGGAAATTAATTGAGGTCCCACAGATGAAGGACTCTGCTATCTCTACTGGAAAGCTTTGGATCCAGCCAGTACAGCAGTGACTCATCATCCTACAGCAGTATAAAATCTCCTCTGACCAAAGCTCACTGTGTGCCCAATAAAGCTTTGATTGTTTTATTCAGAGGATCTTCTTATCTGAACTGTCTCAGAAATCCCTACACAGTGACTCCATATTTACTGCTCTACTCCCATCTGGTGGCTGGGCTCAGCAATTACAGGATACACTAAAGTGCTAACCTTTGCTGCCACCTTCAGATCATACATGGTAGTGCACACAATCTAATGTGCAACACACAATATCATTGCTCATCTGCTGCCATCTAGTGCCGCATCCTGGGAATTCCATACACACAGTGACATTATTATTAACAGTATTTTTATAGCTTCAACATATTAAATAGGAGCTGCAAATGGCAGACAGATACAGTCAGTGACACAAAAGTAGAAGAGGACCTTGACCCATAGATCTTACAATTTACTTTAGTTTGTAAGTTTTACATGAGTTTCTTTAAAGAAAAATCTTTAACCTGCTGCATTATGGGCCTCATACCATCTCTCCTCTAGACATGTTGGGGCCCCTTTCATATTTGTTCCCCTAGGTTGGACAGACCTGCTGTCTCATAGTGATGAAATATCAGTCAGTCAGTCAGTCAGTGCTCCCCTACAGCACCGCAAGCAGCCATTGCCACTATGACCATAGGCTATTGTATGTACAGAGGTGTCCTGAGATTATGGTGGTGACAGGTTCTCTTTATATCCACCTCCCATCAGTCCTCACAGCAATATCGCATCCAATTATAACCAATGTACAAACCGACACTAACCTGGCACCCTGTATGAGCTCCATTCTCTCCTTATCATTAGCCTCACCTGTCTCAGCCCCTGCCAGTCAGGACAGGAAACCCCACACCTGGGAACATCTGCTGATTGGCTCACCTGGGCCACAGACTTCCTTAAAGTGAAACTCCACCTAATACAGAGAAAACGGAAATTTACCTCCAGGTCAGCAGTGCAGATTTTATCCATCGTACCCACTTCTGTCCTGCAGATCCTGAGACCCTCAAATCATACAGAATGACAGCTAAATATCAGGGCTGATGGTAATATGAGCGTCCATGGCAGAGTTCCCTGGATATTCCCTTTATATCAGGACTATACCATTACCCCCCACTGTGACCCTGGGGGTGAATGGACCCCCTCTCTTATTACCCCCTCCCCATCCATCACCAACAATAACAGACCAACCCAAGGCCGGAAATTCATAGCCGTTTGCATTGGTTGGTTTATGTGGGATCACAGAGTGCCGGAATATAATGGGCGTGGCTTGTATAAAATGGGTGTGGCTCAATAGGTGTGAGTATTTCGGTGTCATTCCATCTGTGGACAGTGGTTACATTGCCAGTTCTCTTCCGCCATTCGTCCCTTTTAATAAAAAACTGCAATTAGGTTTTTGGTACAATGGCTGTAATACTTGATCCGAATAAACTCATGGCTTTTCTTACATTTAGAATTTGTTTATTGTGCTGAAAGAAAATAAATTAACATAAAAAACTGATATGATCGACAGCCACAGAATCTACATGGAGGAAGTCTCGTCGTCATGGGTCCAGGTCAGCTGAGAGTGGAGCGCTATGGGTAAGAACCTGAGTTCCTCCCGGCCCCGGGCCCTCCCGGAGAGACCCACCAGGCTCTCCACATGTGATGGACTTTTCTGTATCCTGGAGAAGGCCGGGGAGCTGCTGTAGGACGGATTGTTGTCAGGGTGGCGGCAGATGATTTCCCGGAAACATTCCCGGAATTTGGTTGACAGCAGGTTGTAGATAATGGGATTGATGGCTGCACTAAGGTAGAAGAAGATTCCAGAAAGGATGTGGACGTACTGGAAGACGGTGTGCATGGCGTCCGTCCACTGGACGATGAAGCTCCAGAGAAGCCGGTCTATGTGGAATGGCGCCCAGCAGATGGTGAAGACAACGACAACCACGCCTGCTGTGACAACACAGAGAAGTGTTATGACATCACACCTTCCCATAATGCACTCTGCCACAAACCACCATTCTCACCTGCAAATTCTCAGTCTGAAATAGCGGTCTGAGATGGGGTAAGTGAAATTCACCTCATAGATAAGATTGTGAGCCCCTTTGAGGGACATGATATGACTATGGCGCTAATGATATGACTATGGTCTTTGTACAGCGCTGCATAATATGTTAGTGCTATATAAATACTGTGTAATATTATTAATAGAGCTAAAGTGAATCTGTCAGCACAGACTAAACTGGCTGTCTATGAAGGGCCCTGCCTGACACTTCACTAGCAGCATACTTGTTCTGCATACATTTTCTTCTGATGTTATCCCAAGCTTGTTTTGGTGAAATTAATGCAATGTAACTGGGATTTTCTTTCCACGTCTGTAGCGTAGTTACAGCTGATCACAAAATAGTGGAATCTGATGTTAAATCTACATTGTTTGCCCCTCATTGGGCAGAGGAGGTAACATCTGCCCTACTTATCTCATTCAAGGAATGTTCTACAAACAGCCCCCAGGAACAACACTGGATGATGTCATCATTCTGATTTACAGAATTGTGGGAAATGTGAACAGAGACCCAATCTGACCCCATGGGCCCCAGAACAGCTGCCCCTTTGCACTCCCCTGGGGTAAGTATAAAAATATTCATTAGACAATATAAAGATTCCAGGCTGAAGGGAAACTTCCGGACCTCAGAAAGCAGATGATATGGAAATGCCACATTCCTGATGTGTAAGGGAGAAGCCAGGCGTGTCAGTGGATTGGTTCTACTGATACAACCAATGCATGTTAGGGATTGGGGCCCCTCCCCATACACACAGGGTCCACTCTACTGTACCACTAACACATTAGCACCATTCAACCCACAAATATGGAGATCCAGAGATGAGCACAACCCATGTGGTGCCTAGCACTGTCACACAGAGACAGCCAGGCATCCGGCATTTCCAGGGGATAAGTAATAGAAGCCACATTTACATTATAGTAATACGCACACAACATTTTGGTGATCTGCCGCCTCTTGCCATTCTCCAGCGCGATTCTCCACGTGGTATCTGTCTTGGTGGTGTTGCCCAATCTCCGTATAGGAAATCTCTTTTCACGGGTGAGCTGGCAGCCAATCAGCAGGTAGAGAATGGTGATAATGGAGACTGGGAGAAAGTAAAAGAAAATGGTAGTCACCTGAACCACCAGATTGTAGATCCATTTGGGTTTGAGAATGGCGCAGGTGGCTGACTCATCCACTCTCTCCAAGGATGGCAGGTAAATGTAATAAATGCCATGCAGCACTGTGTTAGGAATGGCACATAGGAGGGAAGCGCACCACACACTGCCAATCACCTTCCTAGCATGAGCGTTGGTCATTACATGCTTGGTTTTCAGTGGGTGCACCACGGCCAAGTACCTCTCCACGCTCAGTGCCGTCACATTTAGCACCGATGCAAAGCACACGGTCTCAAAGAGGAAAGTCTTAAAGTAGCAGCCACCCTCACCAAATGGGAAGGGGTAGTTCTGCCACATCTCGTACGTCTCTAGTGGCATTCCAAAGACTAGGACCAGAAGGTCGGACACGGCCAGACTGAAGAGGTATAGATTTGTTGGGGTTCTCATTTTGTGGTGTTTGGCGATGACAGTACAGGTGAGGAGGTTTCCTGCCACCCCGGTCAGGAATATGATCAGATATGTCAGTGATACTGGCAGGAAGAACGAAGACATTTTAGGTCCTAAAATACGGAACAAAAGCTTCTGAACCACCTGGGCCCGACTCTGGTTGCTCCTCCAGGTCTCATTAGTCAAGGTCCAGTTACAGGATTTCAGCTGGAGGTCCACAGAGCAAATATAGAAAAGGTCCTCTTTATCCACAGACGCCATCACTGTAATGAAAGGGGGAAAAAGGGGGGACTATGAGTTACAGGACTGTCAGGGGAGCGTGAAGAACCCAGAAAAACAACAAGTACCCATCCCCCTTATCAGTTCACCTGACCTATGGCAGATATGGCAGGCACATTCACCGAAAGCGCTGTTGATGTATATCCCCTGCTGCAGGTTGGGGGACCTCCCGGATTTGGTGTCCTAGGGCTGCGGAGGTATTACGAGGTTAATTATGAAAGGTGACCTAACCCTTCAAAGGTAGTAATCAAATTCAACCACAAGATGGCACTGCTGTGACAAAAAATCAACCATGTCAGCTTTTGCTATAAACTGTCAGCACAGAGGGTCCCTGGGGTTATATAATGTGTGTTCCTTTATAGGGGACATGGAATGCCTTGGGCTCCTGTTTGGATTCATATTGGAAACACACACCCCCGTGCATCCAAAGTGTCTGAAACTGAAACACAATACACAGAGGAGGTGAGGGTGACACAATATGCAGAGGGGGTGATGGTGACACTACACACAGAAGGGGTGAGGGTGACACAATACACAGAGGGGGTGAGGGTGACACAATATGCAGAGGGGGTGATGGTGACACAATACACAGAGGGGGTGAGGGTGACACAATACACAGAAGGGGTGAGGGTGACACTACACACAGAAGGGGTGAGGGTGACACAATACACAGAGGGGGTGAGGGTGAGGGGGTGAGGGTGACACAATACACAGAAGGGGTGAGGGTGACACTACACACAGAAGGGGTGAGGGTGACACAATACACAGAGGGGGTGAGGGTGGCACAATACACAGAGGAAGGTAAGGGTGACATAACACACAGAGGGGGTGAGAGTGACATAACACACAGAGGGTATGAGGTGACACAATACACAGAAGGGGTGAGGGTGACACAATACACAGGGGTAGAGGGTGACACAATACACAGAGGGGGTGAGAGTGACACAATACACAGAGGGGATGAGGGTGACACGGGGTGAGGGTGACACAATACACAGAGGGGGTGAGGGTGGCACAACACACAGAGGGGGTGAGGGTGGCACAAAACACAGAGGAGGTGAGGGTGACATAACACACAGAGGGGGTGAGGGTGACACAATACACAGAAGGGGTGAGGGTGACACTACACACACAAGGGGTGAGGGTGACACAACACACAGACGGGGTGAGGGTGACACAATACACAGAGGGGGTGAGGGTGACACAATACACAGAGGGGGTGAGGGTGACACAATACACAGGGGGTGAGGGTGACACAATACACAGAGGGGGTGAGGGTGACACAATACACAGAGGGGGTGAGGGTGACACAATACACAGGGGGGTGAGAGTGACCCAATACACAGAGGGGGTGAGGGTGACACAATACACAGACGGGGTGTGGGTGACACAATACAAAGAGGGGGTGAGGGTGACACAATACACAGAGGGGGTGAGAGTGACCCAATACACAGAGGGGGTGAGGGTGGCACAATACACAGAGGAGGTGAGGGTGACATAACACACAGAGGGGGTGAGGGTGACATAACACACAGAGGGGGTGAGGGTGACACAATACACAGACGGGTGAGGGTGACACAATACACAGAGGGGATGAGGGTGACACAACACACAGACGGGGTGAGGGTGACACAACACACAGACGGGGTGAGGGTGACACACTACACAGAGGGGGTGAGGGTGACACAATGCACAGAGGGGGTGAGGGTGACACAATACACAGGGGGGTGAGAGTGACCCAATACACAGAGAGGGTGAGGGTGACACAATACACAGACGGGGTGAGGGTGACACAATACACAGAGGGGGTGAGGGTGACACAATACACAGAGGGGGGGGTGAGGGTGACACAATACACAGAGATAGTGAGGGTGACACAATACACGGAGGTGGTGAGGGTGACACAATACACGGAGGGGGTGAGGGTGGCACAATACACGGAGGTGGTGAGGGTGACACAATACACCGAGGGGGTGAGGGTGACACAATACACGGAGGGGGTGAGGGTGACAAAACACACAGGGGTTTGAGGGTGACACAATACACAGAAGGGGTGAGGGTGACATAACACACAGGGGGAGTGAGGGTGACACAATACACAGAGGGGGTGAGGGTGACACAGAGTTGACAGTGATACAGTACAAAAGGGGCAATTTTGACACAATACACTGAGGGGGTGACACATATCATACAAGAGGTAAGGGTGCCAAAATGTGCATGGGGGGTGAGTGTGATACAATACACAGAAAGTTGATAGTGACACAATTCATTTAATACATACAGGTATCTGAACATTCACAGAATCCCCTTTATATATTCATCCAAATCTCCAGTGATGTCACACTCACCCCTACTGTAGGGACCAGAACTTGATCACTGATCCCCTGTGTTGCACCTCCCTCCACGGGCACCTCTTATACCCCTCTCTCATCCAACACTGAAGAGACTCCTCTGCACATCAGTGCCTGTCTGTCTTTCTTCTGCTGGCTCAGATACTGACAATACAGCAATAATATAACTCTGTGTCACCGCCTGTGCGTTCACTCTGTCATTTCCCCCATTTCACACACACAGGCGGACTGGCTCACCAAATTCACTTCTCAGTGTGGTCACCTCATGTATAGGGGTCATGTGACCTCACTGTGACTTCATTTCCTAACCTAGACATCAAATATCTGTGTGGGAATTTGTCAGCCTACAATGACTGAGGAGCCTCTAGTGATTGAGAAGCTCCCAAAGAATGAGAAGCCTCCAATGATGGAGTCTCCAATGACTGAGAATCTCCTAAAGGTTGAGAAGCCCCCAAAGACTAAGAAGCCTCCAGTGACTGAGATGCCTCCAATGATGGAGTCTCCAAAGACCCCAAAGACTGAGAAGCCTCCAAATACTGAGGAATCTCCAGTAACTAAAACGCCCCCAATGACTGAAGAAGCCCTCAAAGACTGACGAGCCTGCAATTACTAAGATGCCCAAAGTGACTGAGGGGCCCCTAGTGACTGAGATGGCCCCAGTGACTGGGGAGCCTCCGATTGCTGAGGAACCCCTAGTGACTGAGCAGACACCAAAGACTAAGGAATCTTCAGTAACTGAAAACCTCCAATAACTAGAGGTCAATGATCAGACCCATACAGGAGGCCTGTGATGATCGTTCCTGGACAGTCTTGTATATCAGGACACCAGTCATCAGGAATATACAGTCATTTCTGACGGGTCCTGATTATGATATATTGCCAACGTGTTCTGTTGCCCTGTTCAAATAAAGAGACATTCTTAATATGAGACATGCTGGTGGCATGTCAGAAGAGCTGACACTCTATAGAGTAGGGGATCTGGAGAAGGGGAGAATGACCGAGGGAGCCTGGATGGGGGTGTGGAGGAACATCAAGTCTTCTTTTATGTTCTTCCCTTCCCAAGGTTTTCTCTGTCTGTCCAGTTTTCTTTGTTATATGGATTGATTTTTGACCAAGGGTGACATACATGGGGAAGGGTTTGTGCTTCCTGGCCCTGTGTTTTTTTTTTAATAAATTAAGTTTTCACAAAAATTCTGCTCTTTACTTTTCTGTTATGTATGTATTGTATTTTATGTTTATCTTCATTATAATAAAGTACATTACATCAGAGAGAGAGCTTTGTGTGCAGTGGTTGTATTTCAGCTTGTATTGATCACCATGACAGATCCGTATCCATCCACACACACAGGACGAGGTTCTGCAACCTGTACACTCATATTTCGGGAGAGGGTCCCTCGCCTGCCCCCTCCATCAATGAACATAATCAGCCCAGGGTGGTGATACAGACTGGAAAGGATTAAATCCAAGCCCAATACCCATCACCATCCTTGGTGCCAGGATGTAAATGAAACCCAGAAAGACTGAGCTGGCAGCGGTTGGTGGCAGATGGGACATGTGCGTCATCCCCCCACAGATGGAAGTTTATGACACGTTATATAGAACATATAATATATATATAAATCTTTCCACATGATGTACATACAATGACTTCCAATAAAAGAAGAACCTTCACTCACTGAGCAGAGCTATTATCCCTGATCCCTGCTACAGAAAGTATATTCTTTGGTCCATATATAATCTGCCTTACAATCGATTGGCTGGTAAAATCACTTCAGATCTGATCAATTTATAGGTTTAGTGATTGGATCAGAAATGACCAAATGGCACATGTACTAGGTCATGGGTTATTGGTGGTTTTACAGCTTAGATGCTTCATATGTACATGGGACTGAATTAGGGGCCACCTGAGGGACCCCTGGCCCTCCCTCATGCCCCCCGCTGGTTGCACTGACATCTGCAGTAAAAAAATTCTCAGGCATTGTCATTTAAATAATAATATATTCAGTGACAGGCAGACTGTGTGTGTAATATATTAATATATTCAGTGACAGGCAGACTGTGTGTGTATTATATTAATATATTCAGTGACAGGCAGCCTCTGTGTGTATTATATTAATATATTCTGTGACAGACGGACTGTGTGTGTATTACATTGATATATTCAGTGACAAGCGAACCATGTGTGTGTATTATATTAATATATTCAGTGACAGGCAGATGATGTGTGTAATATATTAATATATTCAATGAAAGGCAGACGATGTGTGTGTTTATTAATAATATATTCAGTGACAGGTGGACGGTGTGGGTATTATAATGTTATATACAGTGACAGGGGGACTGTGTGTGTGTGAATTAAGAGTAATGACAGATGGTACCATAGCAGCAATCTGCTCTGTATTAGCAGACTCTGTTATCTTCAATGTTTCAGGAAAGATAAATGAATGCTTACATTTACATATCACCTGTCAGTAACTGCACAAGTCTTCCTTAACAAGTCACTGTCAAAATTTATAACAGCTCTACATTTTATCATCAGGTTGATGCCTGTGCAAAGATGACGCTGTACTTCTGGAGAGAAAAGCAGATAAAGGAATTGCCAGGGGGAGGGTTGTGATTTCTGGCATAGGTGGTAATAGCTGGAAGAAGAACTTGACACATTACTTGAAGTGCTCTTGTGTAGTCACCCTGTCACATGGGCTTCTGACAGACAATATTTAGACACGGGGTACTGTTGTCGAGAAACTCACCATGAAAAATGCTATGCAGCTATTGCAAAGAAGCTGCAGGAGTCAGGCGACTGACATATTGTTGTGTAAATGTATAGATAAAATTCCGCCCAACTTGAGTGCTGAGCCAGGAGCTGACAATCTAATACATCATATGTCTGTCAATACATCATATCCTTGCAGCACGTGGATGTACACAGGCTGAAATGACATCTTGTTACACAAGTTTATTACAAGATTACAGCATGCAGTAAATTTCTCTGCTTCACTGTTTGCTGCAATAAATGCAATTTATGGTGGTGCTGGCCCAGCTGTGTCCTAATTCAGAGTAATGAATGATTTATATGGTGATGATGTTTTGTATGGGCTGCCTGGTGGTGAGAGCACCTCTCCTGTTTGGTTATCTGTAGATCTTTATGGTCCTGCCCTCATAAATCGTCTGATTGTGTAGCAAATGAGACATAGCAGACAGCACCCTACATGGGACGAGGTAAAGAGGAACTCTGCTCTTACCACTGGTTTGTCAGAACCTTCTTCTGGAAGTTAGCAGAGCTCCCCCCTCATACATTGGGGTATCTGCCCTGAACCTCTGACATTGTCCAACCCCACAGTGTTAGGCTGGCTACACACGTCCAATATTTGTCATTTGAAATGATCTTTCACAATCCTTTCCAGCGAAAAATGAACAAGCTCTGTACATACAGCACCATTCTGCTCTATGGGGAGGGGGAGAACGATGAGGTGGCACCCCACTGTGTTCTCTCCCCTTCACTTTCATTACGATCATTCGTCACTCTTGGATCCACCATGGGAAATCCATGAACGATGAGTGCTATACACTTACCAGATTCCCGTCCAATATCATCCCTGAGGCGATTATTGGATGAGAATCATCTGACGTGTGTAAGTACCCTTACTGGAACTGTCAAACTTGGTGAGAGTGAAGGGGCAAGAGGCTTATTTTACTAAATTCTGCAAAGGTTTATCACCTGGATCTCCTAGATTGTAAGCTCTTTGGGACANCCCAACTTGAGTGCTGAGCCAGGAGCTGACAATCTAATACATCATATGTCTGTCAATACATCATATCCTTGCAGCACGTGGATGTACACAGGCTGAAATGACATCTTGTTACACAAGTTTATTACAAGATTACAGCATGCAGTAAATTTCTCTGCTTCACTGTTTGCTGCAATAAATGCAATTTATGGTGGTGCTGGCCCAGCTGTGTCCTAATTCAGAGTAATGAATGATTTATATGGTGATGATGTTTTGTATGGGCTGCCTGGTGGTGAGAGCACCTCTCCTGTTTGGTTATCTGTAGATCTTTATGGTCCTGCCCTCATAAATCGTCTGATTGTGTAGCAAATGAGACATAGCAGACAGCACCCTACATGGGACGAGGTAAAGAGGAACTCTGCTCTTACCACTGGTTTGTCAGAACCTTCTTCTGGAAGTTAGCAGAGCTCCCCCCTCATACATTGGGGTATCTGCCCTGAACCTCTGACATTGTCCAACCCCACAGTGTTAGGCTGGCTACACACGTCCAATATTTGTCATTTGAAATGATCTTTCACAATCCTTTCCAGCGAAAAATGAACAAGCTCTGTACATACAGCACCATTCTGCTCTATGGGGAGGGGGAGAACGATGAGGTGGCACCCCACTGTGTTCTCTCCCCTTCACTTTCATTACGATCATTCGTCACTCTTGGATCCACCATGGGAAATCCATGAACGATGAGTGCTATACACTTACCAGATTCCCGTCCAATATCATCCCTGAGGCGATTATTGGATGAGAATCATCTGACGTGTGTAAGTACCCTTACTGGAACTGTCAAACTTGGTGAGAGTGAAGGGGCAAGAGGCTTATTTTACTAAATTCTGCAAAGGTTTATCACCTGGATCTCCTAGATTGTAAGCTCTTTGGGACAGGGTCCTCTCCTCCTCCTGTGTCACTGTGTGTATCTGTCTGTCATTTGCAAACCCCTATTTAATGTACAGCGCTGTGTAATATGTTGGTGCTATATAAATCCTGTTTAATAATAATAATCACAAATGTTTAGATTGGGAGAGGAAACATTATCAGGGTTCGGAGGATTGCACAGCCTAACAAAGTAGGAGAGTAAAGGGATGCTGCTGTAACTGTATGCTGCTGTTCCTTACTGTCGAATCACTAGGTGGGGGGAGCGTTATTTCAGTTGTACTGTGTGGATGGGCTGCCTGGATCACATCGCAATATTTAGGTCCATTATTGACAAGTCTCTGATGAGGGCTTTAGCAGACGTTGTCTCTTTAATGCGGCAGTTCCAGCTTTGGCCCACATCCTCCAGATCCCAGTATTCGGCCTGTATGATCGCTATGAATTGGAGAAGTTTCCATCCTGATCCATGGGAAGACATTAAAGGGAATAAGCCGATGTGACCTTTCATCCTCCACTTACACATTTGTTGCTAATTAACCTGCAGCAGCTTCTTTTCTGTCAGTTAATAAATAACTTTCACAACAGTGAAATACTTGTGATAAATCCACACTTTATATCTGAATATTCCATGAAATCTGAGTGATAATAAAGAACTCTGGCCAGCAGCACTGCAATGAGCTCCAGGTGCATTGTATCACCCACAGGCCTGTTCTCTGCACACAAATATTTACTAATATGTCCTAATTGGGAACTGACACATATTGAAAGGCTTTAGGCACTACACATGCCCACTCCTGCCCTCAGCTTGGCAATGCTCAGCATGTGAAGGTAGAAGTCTTTACCGGTACACTTCTTTACAGACACTGAGCCCAGAGGATCAATATGGCAGTCAAGTAATTGCAGCATACGTACATAAGACACGTATTCCCTTGAGCAATGTTGAAATTCCACAGCACTTTTGGGCTCTGTTCTTATTGCCCGGTGTCACTGTACCAGCTGGAGGTACAGGGGTTGGGGTTGTCCTTTATGCAAGTTGTTTAGCAGCTGTGTGACTGTACCATTTAGCTCCAACATAGATGTGTGGGGATTCCTCCAAGCTACAATTCAACATGTAGACTCTGTTAGCCGCCATCACTACAGCTCCATAATCTGCTACCACCCTGGTCTCCAAACATCAACAACCTAACAAAGCATTGAGAGCCACTAGAAAAATCTGACCCCAACCCTTGCTGCTATTATCTGCTCCATTTTATAACTTTTATAAATCCTGGGGTGACCTGCTCGAGTGATTTCTCTCCTATGTAGAGATCATGTGGAAGATAAAGTCCCTGGCCAGGTATGGTCATCACTGCGGGGGAGGAAGATTTCCTTGGACAACATCATTGTTTTATGTGCTAAACATGATCTCCCTGCCACACCTTCAGAAATACTTCT
>NC_092868.1:310154-311977 GCF_032062135.1 Pyxicephalus adspersus
GCAAATTAAATTTTCATGAAATTAATGCTACATTTATTATATAAAATGTAAAACATCGGTGTAAATAAAGATTGATAATAATAATATTATGTAAACATTTGTTGTTGGTAAAATCGTCTATTCCGATTCCTGTATCACAAGAACTAGAGCCAATTCAATGAAACTGAGGCCATTTCTGGAATCAGCAGACCTGAAATACACTAAATATATTCACAATCTCTAGCAAGTGAAAACATTTTTTTTGTTGAGCTGTGATATATGCTTTACAGGTCTGCGTGCAGCCAGGATGGAGCAAAGCTTTCTGAGGAAGGGGATTTATTCTTTGGATCATACATCTTATTGCACTGTATTTAATGGTTTCTTCATTCTGTGAATGGGAACAGTTTATAACTAGTGAAGTGAACCTGTCAGTTCTGGACTGACACCAAGAAATTCATGACAGACTACACTCAGCGTGCAGACGACATCACAGGGTTGTCAGCTCTGGGATCTCGGTGCAGAAGCAGCCATGTTTGCTTGATATTTATTTTGTTTGTGGGATCCACTCCAGATATCAGATGATGACCCTGGGCCACTCCTTTTATTGACCTAAGTTGTTAGCTCGCCAGCATTCATTAAGCGAAGATAATATTGGTTCCAAGCCAGAGTATCAGAATATTGAACCTTAAAGATAAATTTTATTGTCACAATATTGATAACAACGACCATCAAACAAACCCAAGAAAAGCAATAAAAAAGAAAACTGCTAATGGGCAGCAGGTCACACGATCCATTCTATACTGTATGAAAGTATTCCTATGAATGCTGCATGTGGGAAGTTCTGACCATTATCCTTCCATGTAGTAAGCAGGCCTAATTCTACTGAGTGCTAAGCTTCCAGCATCTTTGACCGGACCTGGGACACTGCCTGCCTTTTCCTGACCCCACCGTCCAGGTGAACAGGAAGAAGAACATGAGGGTGCTCACACTGCCATTCTCTACTGGGAAAACCTATCCATCATAGCAGAAAAAGTAAGGTTCTCTGTTCTCTGAGCCCCCTCTAACACTTACTAAAAACATGAAACTCCCAAGAAATGAAAGCTTGTTCTGGTGGTCGTAGCTGTTCAGAAATGTGTGATCCAACAAATGATGATAGAATAAGGTGTCCATGACATATAGAATGACTCCATAAATTATTCTGGGATTGGTGGATGGGTAACTGATGGGCGGATGTTTTCATTTTCACTCTTTGAATGTTTTTCCTTCATCTATGACTCACAAAACAATAATGCCAGACGCAGCCAGACAACCAGCATTTTGAATACTTAGACAGCAATGATCGCTTCCCATTTCTCCTGTGACATATGTCCTTTCAGAAATAAGATATTCTAACAATGATATCAAAAAGGCAGAAATACATGAAACAAAATGAGCTCCGGAGGGACTGGATACAACTCTGAGCCATACAGCCAAATCCACACCCAATGTGTCTGGGAATGAAATAGACAAGTAATATGTGCTACTGCCATACTTGTACTTTCTGTGTCCGAAAGTCAAGTCATGATCATGGACTGCTAAAGCCGAAGGAACCAAGCGAGTGCAAAGAGTGAGAGGAACCAAAGCTAGAAATGACAAAGTCAGTTAACAAAATGTTGTCAGGTCTCAGCAGAAAGGCCCCGGCTACAAACACTGAGGCCCTCTAAATCAGAATAAACTCACCTGGACTGCCCCGGCATCTAGACTTTCCTCAATACACACAGGTTCTGTGTGCAGAATTTCATGTCAGAGGAGAGAAAAGAAGAGAAGTCATGCAGACTAAAGAGACAACAATGTCCAAAAACATC
>NC_092868.1:312443-312970 GCF_032062135.1 Pyxicephalus adspersus
GTGCCTGTGATGAGGGTATGAGTGAGGAAGTCATTAGTAGGTCATTGGAGGAGGGAAGATAGCGGCTAGGGGGGATTCTTCTATCAGGGCAGAAAGGTAAGTGGGACAAGGACTGTGGGGGGATTTGTGCATCAGGTAGGTGGGTGGGTAGGTAGGTAAGAAGGCTGTGTATCAGGTAGGTTGGTAGGAAGGCTGTGTATCAGGAAAGAAGGTGGGAAGGTAGGTAGGAAGACAGTATATAGGGTAGGTAGGAGAAAAGGTTGGATGAGTCTAGCTGTAGCATTTATAATAGATTATAGAGGGGAGGAGAAGCGATCTTCAGAGCCTTCAGATGTTGGTACCAATCATGGCACTGACAGATAAGAGGGATATAAAATGCTGATTAGTATTCGTCGCCACCCAACAAAAGATTATTATTATGTCAAGAAAAAGAGAAGTTGATCCCAGAATCCTAATATAACCATTGCAATATATCATCACCAACCGAAACCCTTCACTATTAGCAGAATGATATGTGATGGAAAATG
>NC_092868.1:315640-335155 GCF_032062135.1 Pyxicephalus adspersus
AGCTCTGTCCACAGAATGATGTATGATGGGAAATGTAAAGCACTGTCCACAGAATGATGTGTGATGGGAAATATACAGCACTGTCTACAGAATGTTGTGTGATGGGAAATATACAGCACTGTCCAAAGAATGATGTGTGATGGGAAATGTACAGCATTGTCTACAGAATGATGTGTGATAGGAAATGTACAGCTCTGTCCACAGAATGATGAGTGATGGGAAATGTAAAGCACTGTCCACAGAATGATGTGTGAAGGGAAATATACAGCACTGTCTAAAGAATGATGTGTGATAGGAAATGTACAGCACTGTCCACAGAATGATGCGTGATGGGAAATGCAAAGCTCTGTTCACAGAATGATGTGTAATGGGAAATGTACAGCTCTGTCTACAGAATGATGTGTGATAGGAAATGTACAGCTCTGTCCACAGAATGATGTGTGATGGGAAATGCAAAGCACTGTCCACAGAATGATGTGTGATATGAAATTTACAGCTTTGTCCACAGAATGATGTGTGAAGTGAAATGTACAGCTCCGTTCACAGAATGATGTGTGATAGGAAATGTACAGCTCTGTCCACAGAATGATGTGTATACCTGGTTCATAAAGAGAACTCCCTTCCCAATTATTCACTTTCAGATAATTACAAAAGACAAGGGGGGGCTCCTTGCGTCTGGAGGAAAACAAGTTTAAGCTCCAGATAAGGAAGGGATTCTTCACTGTAAGGGCTGTGAAAATGTGGAATTGGCGCTCTCAGGAAGTAGTTTCAGAAACTACAATAGATTGCTTTAAGAAAAAAACTGAAAAAGCTGGATGTTTTTCTAGAAGCACAGAATATAACTGGGGATTGAAGCTTTAAAGTAAAAATAACCCAGGGATCCAGGGAACATCCGATTGCCTCATAGGATCAGGAAGGAATTTTTTTTCCCCTGTTGAAGCAAATTGTACCAGGGTTTTTTTGCCTTTCACTGGACTATGTCCATAGGATTTTTTTTTGTGGGATATGTTTATTTACCTAGTGGTTGAACTTGATCGACTTTTTTCAAACTCTCCATGAGACCCCATCTGCTCCCCACTGCAACATTTCCCTGTGAGACCCTTCTCTATGAGAACCCATCTACTCCCCACTGCAACATCTCTCCATGAGACCTCTCCATGAGACCCCATCTCCTCCCCACTGGAACATCTCCCCATGAGACCCAACCTGCTCCCCACTGCAACATCATTCCAACACATCCAGCAAAATCAGCATTAACAGCACTCACTACAGTTTATTTGACATGATGGGAATTTTTTTCCAGACACCTCCCCAAATTGAGTAATTCAAAGATATAAGCAGAACCATTCAAAGATACAGCAAGATGTTCACATTATATCTGGACTGCTCCGTGGTCCCCGATAGCCTAAGCTATGACCCCATGGGTAAGCAAACTGGACTAGTGGCCTGATTTGGCTCAGTTTTCCATCCAGCTACTTACCTTTCCACCCTCAAGCAATTTTAATCCTAAAAAACAATTTAAAAGATAAACACATTGGTCTGTTGTTAGTGAATTGTAGACGCGTAGTAGACTGACATGCATTCATGCAATCACAGACAAAAGACACAAACATGAGAACAAGTTCTGATAGATATGCAGGTGATTCTCTCACACAAGGTTGGCTCACATTCTGGATTATTTGATCTTGGCCAGGGTTCAGTCAATAGACAGCGAGGCTAATAAAAGTCATCTAATCCATCATTGATAGTAAAGTTTTATGGGGATGTTGAAAGTTGCCAAGTCACACATTAGCCAATGAGAAGAGGAGAAACTTCTTCCTGATTAGACACAAAGCATAAATACACAACAGCAGAGTCCGGCAAAGAAGAACCACTGAGGACCTCAAGATGTGGACCAAACTTCTGTGTCTTCTTGGACTCTTTTACCTGAGTGATTGTGTCGTTGTCAAGGTAAGAACCAAGTCACTGGCTTCTGGTGGATGCTGGAAAATATATTATCTGATTGTTTCTTGGGAAGATGTCGCTGCAGCAGAGGTTGTGACGGGTCCCAATCTGCTAATCCTGGTTTATATTGTGCAGAAACACTAGGAAGGGTAGAACTCTAGATATATCTATAATGCCCAGAGATAAATTAGAATGTTATTCTCCTGGCTTGCTACAGCAGCCTGTTCTGCTGCATGAATGATAAAATACCTTCTGTCTGTCTGACATGTAATCAACAAGTATTGGAATATTAGCCCTGGGGCAGGTAAAAACTGCACAGAATTGAAGTGTAAATCCATTAAACTTTTCTGAGGGATGGTTACTTCCTTCTGTTCTGGTCATGGTTTACCCTTTGTTCACCTAATCAAAACCAAAAAACACTTAAAACAAGACAGCACAATGGGTCAGTGGTTAGCACTTTGGCCTTTGCAGTGCTGGGTCCCAGGTTGGAATCTTGGCCAGGACATTATCTGCATGGAGTTTGCAGGTTCTCCCTGTGTGTGTGTGGGTTTCCTTCGGGGTCCTCTGGTTTCTTCCCACATCCCAAAAACATGCAGTTAGGTTAAATGGCTTCCCCCCAAAAACTGACCTTAGACTGTGATAATGACATATGACTATGGTAGGGAGATTAGATTGTGAGCTCCTGTGAGGGACAGCTAGTAACATTACTTTGTACAGCACTGCGTAATATGTCGACGCTATATAAAAACTGTGTAATAATATTAATAAAACAAGGATACTGCAAACAATCTGTTTAGAAGGTTGAACGACAGAAAAGTTCAAAACAATCACCTCCATCCTAAGCTGGTCATACACGGGTCTATTACACGGAGGAGTATTTTTCTACTTTGGTCAAATCACCAGAAATCAGAGTCTGATTGACTAAATGTGATCAGTATGGATTGTAGGATTCTGTCAATCATACAACTATCTCCCTGATTTATCCCGTACAACCACATTACGGCATAGGATTATACATTTATCTTCTTCTCATGGGCAGTGCAGTATTAATGAGGAAAATGACATTTTGTAAATGGCTAGCATTACCAACCAACAGCAATAAAATCTGAATGAGCCAATCAAATGTTACCCATAATAAATGAGTGAAAAAATGGGAAATTCCATAATGAACTCAATAAAAGGAGATAGAAAGGGGATAATAAGGAAAATGTGTTTTATATTTGAATATTTTGTCTTCATACTAACATTCTATTGCTACTCTAATGCATTGGATAGTATGGGATACACATTTCCATCCAATCAGATATCCTTTTATTAAAGATTAAAGCAAAGCCGGGTCACATGACATAGATGGGGAAGAATGGGGCAAGAGGAAAGAGAGCACAGACAGTGCCCGAGTGTTATTTAAATGGGTCAGGATTTTGTTTGAGGGCCTAATTTTAGAAATGAAATATCTTCAGAAGGAACAACCAGTAAATTCTTCCCAGCTGTGTAAAATAATCAGATAAATGTTTGAAATATTATTAAGCAATGCTCACACAGAAGCAAGGTGCGAAGAGCAACCGCTATATTGGCGTTTCTTCACCCACGATGGGAAAATATGGCTGGCAAGGCTGAAATGCTGCACTACTGGTCAGCCACGTAGCCAGAAGATGGTGAAGAGCATGTTGTACATTGAGTTGCTTTTCTCTAGTTCAGGGATGATCTTCAGGGACGTGTTCACTGAGCAATCCTTCGAGTGGAAGTGAAAATATGCCCTATGGTGGCAGCCATGTCCTTCCTACAGCCCTAAACACTGTCCACAGCAACCACAGGGAAAGCAGACTTTGCATGGCTGCATCATATTACATCTTTTGAATGTGTTTGGACTGTTTGCATGGCACAATCTGTACCCTCTCCTATGCCACTTTTTGGCAGTAGTGTTCAGCCTCAGGATAGATGTGCAAGGAGAGGGGCAGATGAGACTGAAGGGGGATCCATTCATATTAATATTACTATAATAATATTATATTACTATTAATATGTATTTATAAAGTACCAACATATTACACAGGTCCTTACAGAGCCCAAAATGCTGCATAGCCACTGAGCCACCTATAGCCATCGGTGGTACTCCGGACACCAGATTTTTGGTATCTTTGGATTTTTACACTGGAATGATTCATTGAATAGAAAGCTGTAATGATTTTCATAGCAGTAACGTGTATACCCAGCAAGATTCATTGAAGCAGCCTCTTCTTTCAGTATCCCTGTCCCTCAGTAATAATATTGCCCCGTGTTGTAGGTTGGAGATCATACCTTCTCTCTGGAGACAGTGAAGGAGTACAAAGAGATAATAGATAAAAGTCATGTGGCGGCTGATGACCCAACTCACCAAACTGAAGAGCAAATATGCCAGAACAAGGAACTACCGAGTGAATTAAAGGAATTGTGCCAGGGAAGAGACACCAAAGAGGTCATGAAGATATTCGGGGAGCTCGGTAATGTGTGGCTTCTTTTTTTTTTATAATAACAAATCCAATCTGTTATATTATCGGCAATCACTCTTGGTGTCCCATCTGTGGCTCACACCAGCCACGTACAATGGCTCTATTACATGATTATACACCGGTACATGGATGAGGGGGGAGACAGGACATCAGTCTCTCCATGTGTAAAGCAAAGTACCATTCTGCACTAATTGTGACTCAAAGGAGTTATCAGGGCAAAGCTTCAGATCAACCAGTGACATGTCAATTCATTCTGCCTGTCAACAGTCTGAGTATATCAAGCGCATTCATACCGGACGCAGCTGTGCTCCTACAGACACCTGTGACCATCTCTGAAACTTATATGCTCCCTTCTGTCCAACACATTGGTTCCGATTATTAAAGTTCTCTAAGACTGGTACTGTATCACTGTATTCTTCTTTCTGCTACGTACCTTATCTACACCACCTTCTCTCTACTGCCCTCCAAATGTGCACCCCTTTTCTACTGCTCCTTCTCTTTACTGCCCCTATTCCTGCAACCTGCTCTCTATTGCTCCCTATTTTTGTGCCATATTTGCCCCCAATACTATTATATGTTCCTCATTCCTGTACCCTCCTCTCTTGTGCCCCCAAATCTGCAGCCACCTCTCTAAAGCCCCTTCTATCCATACCCCCTGTATTCCTGCAACCTGCTCTCTATTGCTCCCTATTTTTGTGCCATATTTGCCCCCAATACTATTATATGTTCCTCATTCCTGTACCCTCCTCTCTTGTGCCCCCAAATCTGCAGCCACCTCTCTAAAGCCCCTTCTATCCATACCCCCTGTTTATACTGCACCCCATTCCTGCCCCCCAAAACAATGGCTACTTCTCTGCTGCCCTCTATACTTGAACTCTCCTTTATACTGCCCCCTATAGCTGTAGCCACCTCTCTACAGCCCCCTATACCTGCACCCACTTTTATACTAAACCCTATTGAAGAATTCACCTCCACTGCCCCCCATATCTGCACCCTGCTTTATACTGTGCCGCATTCCTCCCCCCATACCTGTAGCCTACTCTCTACTACCTGTTATCCCTGCTACCTCTTCTCCTGCACTCCCCTAACCATCCTGAATGACAGCTGGAGTTACCAGGATACATTACACACATAATTATCATACATCTCAGAGTACATGAATAAAACGTAGAGCTTCTCCGGGACTACAATCCCACACAGCTGCTGACACTACCTGTGACATTTTGTGTATTTTACCTTTAGGAAGAATCTGTGACAGTATGGACGAGTGTGAGATCTGTGCCAATGCCGCATGCACTGGCTGTTGGTGAAGATTCAGAACTACTGTGGCCCTCCAATTGATCACCAGATGCAGCTTCCATCTATAAAATGAAGAAAATATTCAATTAAATGCACAATATACTGAATGCTCAATAAATTGATTTTTATAACGCACTGAATGTGGCTGAATCTGTTCACAAGTTATAGGCGGTCTGAGGACTGCAAGCTGTGTGTTAATGTTTACTGCACGCTAAGAACAGAACACGTCTGTAACATGGCAGAGCAGGATTCCTAAGTATCAGTGAAACCTACATCATACCAGATGATGACCCTGTACTCCTAGGCACAGGATGGCTGCTCTACATATGGACTCACCTCTGCTCTGCCATCGTATCGGACGTCATACCAAATCATGGCCCTGTACACCTAGATGGTAAGTACAACTTTTCTTTTCTTTATAAGTATTGAGTGTTGTTCATTTCTGTCACAAGGTTTATTTGATCAAAACTTCCACTGTGACCCATATTGTATCCCCAAAAAAGAACCTTGTCACCCCCAATTGCAGACAAATTCTATACATAGACCCTCAGGTGTGCACCCAGACATATTGGCATTGTATGTACATTTACCTGGACTCAGATCACTCCGATCATTATAACACCCCAGAAACCTGCAATACTGAAGGGTTAGGGCAGCTCTGTATTCTTCTACTATTTATCCTTAGGCTGTGCCCTGTGCCAGAACCCAAATTCATTTACAGGGGATGTGGCCAATAAATGGTAAGATCCTATCATGTATGGATCTCTTGGAACCATTTTATCTTTAATGAAGAAAAGGGTTTGCACTGCAGTAGGAGGCCTAGAGATCCCAGCCAGGCGGTGTGCCAGGGGCTCCGTCTCTCTAATTCAATGGTTGGCCCTCCTTGTCAAAATTACAACCCTCAAGGGATCTCTGCCATTGTGCCTCCAGCACTTCCTTCCATCTCTGATGGAATTCATGTATTCTTCCATAGTGCCACCATAGTAGGTTTTTACTGGGGTTTATAATCAGTGGTAACTTTGCCATATATATCACTTCTCAGTACTGTCTTCTGTGGAATTACAACCTTTACATTGCTTGTTCCAGGAAGATGTGATAATCCTTCTGTAGCAATAAATAGTACAGAATGTTCATGCTGATCGCTGCTATCTCAAGGACGCCATGATTGGGGGATGGAGAGTGGAACAAAATCTTAACTTTTGTTTTTTAAGCTTACGTTTGAAAACAAATTTAACGAAAGAAAAAAAAATCGTCATTTTCTAATAGAATACTAGGAATATTATAAAAATTCCTTTCTAGTAGTCCATTGAGTGATACAGGGAGTCTTTTTCCTATGGTTTTTACTAACATCCACAGATGTATTTGATATGGACAACCTTTAGGTCAGCCCCTGATAACCCCATCTGTTTTATTGTAAGAAGACAGAATGATCATGTCACATGGGTGGGACCTCTGACCCCCACCCCTATTTTCTTGTCTATTGACCGACACAGGAAGTGCTAGGAAAGACCTCCAAGATGTCCACATTCAGTCCATCTGTCCAAACTTCACAGGCCGGATAGAAAACAGAGGATCTATGCAGCTCACAAGGGGCCTAGTACTCCTAGTATAAGAGAGGCATAGAAAACTCTGGAAGGTCTGAAGGAAAGTCCGATGCTTCAGACACAAGCTAAGGTGGAATTTCTTGCCAAAGAAAGCTGGCATTAGACATCCACATCACAAAAATGAGGAGAAAGAAATCAGGCAAGTAAAAAACATGCAAATAATAAGAGATAGCACACCTATGGGGACCAATGATGGTTACTCATAGAATCCAGCTTGATCCCCCGAAATCACAAGGTATAAACAAGGAAATGGGGATCTACCTATACCTGGTAGCACAACCCTGGTACAAGCCATTATGAAGAAGGAGAGAAAGGACATGACTGACCTTTGCCTTCCCATTCCCACAGAAGAGGGATTCTACTGACTTACCAAATCCATCCACTGAGCAGGGTGTGCCATAACGGAAACATTACTGAATTATCACTTCTATATATTATAAGGGTATTTATAGAGAAATCACTCTGCCCTCCTCCTATTCAGCTTGCCTCTGAAAACACTTTATAATAAAAGAGTAAAGCAGAATTAAATATGGTCTGTGTTGGTAAATGGTTCTTCCAGCTTCTGGAAAGCTTCTGCTCCTTCCTAGGAGAAAAGGATACGGTTTGCTGTAGGGCATTCTAATCCACAGTCTGTAGGGGGCGATAGAGTCCTTGCTATGTGGAGTGGGTACCTAGGCTCATAGGCGTGTTTGTTACTCTGCATGGAAATTCAGATCCAAATATAGTTTATTTCTGTGTAGACTTATTGATTCCAGCTTTACATTTATTTCCATTGCTATGTACAGAGGCCGTGTGTGACGTATTCACATTGATGAATGTATATGTGGAGAGATTTAAAATGTTATAGACTACAGATCTGGAACTTGTCAGTATTACATATTCTAGGGTGTCACAAGGGTGTCGCATGTCACAAAACTTACACTTTATATCAGATATTATTGATGTATTTGCTAAGACCACCGACATTTAGTTTGATTTTCATCTCAAAAACTGGAAAAGGACTGCCCCCCACCAACTCCACATTTTATTTCCTTAGCTTTTCTTACCTTGTAAATGAAGATTTGAATACCTAAATCTGTCATCTAAATTCCTCGATAGTATTGCTTCTAGGTGCAGGGAAGAGTTGCTCTGTAAATGTACTCTTATGTCCCCTGTCCCAATTCTTTCAGGACCCTGCCGCTTTACAGCCAATGGGAAGTGTCCATGTAACACAGGCCGTGCCGTGGAAACACATAGAAGGACCGACTTGTTGGTTGTTTGGTATGGACTATGGTTGGACTCTTCTACATTATCACAGAAACATCTGATATGGGGTGCCAGCTCAGACAAATAAACAGCATTACTCTCTTCATGTAATATTCATCTCTGATACTGCTTCAGGAAGTCTTTGTTTCATTTTCTGCAAGATTGATTTTACTTGTAAAATGTTACAATCATTAAACAATAACAAAGAAAATATTTGTTATACATCAGAACCCACACAGGGTAAGGTGTGATGTCCCAGTGGTGGGGTAGATATAGAGAAGGCTGGGGTCGTGGTATTTGTTCTTATGTTGGTGGGATGTCCCAGTAGTACTGTACCAGGATATTAGTATTTTATAGAGGGACATGTTGGTAAGTATGATATTCTGATGGGTGGGGGTATCTAGATACATGGGGAGAAGGCCAGGAGCGGTGTATCTAGATACGTAGGGAGAAGGCCAGGAGCAGGGTATTTTATACATTATGGAGGATGATGTTATAGATGTCATATCTCATTGGTTGGTGTATAATTGTAATTGTAAGTGTAATCAGAGGCAGCCATGAAGCACCATTCTGATCACCGGGGATTCACAGGCTCACGTTGGTATGATATCCTGGTGATGGGTGAATGTAGGTAAGTGAAGGTCAGAAGCAAAGTATTTTCTGCTTTATGGATGAGAAAGATGTGATATCACAGTGGTAAGTATAATCAGAGAAGTAGGGAAAGCAGCATATTAATCAGCAGGGATTCATAGGGTCACGTTGGTATAATGATGGGTATATTCTGACATGTTATACACGTCTGCTCTCTGTATTGATGTCATTACTTTAATGAGAGTGTAGGACATTTGTGTTCAGAGAGGAAATTCCAGTTCTATTTATACTGCAGTAATTGTGGCAGACAAGGAAGCGTAAGGACAGGTCATTCCAGTTGTGTTGGGTTTTGTATATCCTCTCTTGTATACAAAGGCTGCTCACTTCCTGGTGCTCCTGTTTCCAAACTATGGACATTTACCTGCCTAATATTTCCTAACAAGCAGTAAGAACACATGAAATCATGAAATAATTATTTCTTGAAACAACAAAGATGATGGGTTTCTAACCGCTGGCAGTATACATTAGAGGACGGGCAGCTTGGCAAGATTCCGATCTCAGAGAAAGAGCAAGTTTTTTCTTAGTATTGTCATAGTATATAATGTACAGGGGTAATTTGTTGTTTCAAGGTACTGCTTTATTTTATATCTACATATATTAGTATGCTTAGTCCTGGCACAGGCCTTTGTCTTCGCGGTCCACATTTATCTCTTTCTCTGAAAAGACTTGAAGTTGGACATTTGGTCCCAAAGCGATGGCACATTATGAGTAAATCTGGGTAAAGGCTTCCATATTATACGCAGATCCCTCTGTACCGCCAGATCTCTACTGGTTTATAACACGCAGAGTTTCATTTGTTATTTTTATTTGACGAGGTTTTGTGTTACAAACTCACAATAAATAAAAAAAAATCTATTTAACAACAATAAATGAAATGAACGTCATGAGTACGGTGACACAGACATATACCCACATACACGCAGACAAACACACCGGTATTATTTAATTCCACCGATACACACTGATTCACTCCAGGCTGTGTGACCCACAACAACAACATTGTGTTATACAAATTTCAGTAGAACACAGACAATGGCAATACAGTACATGGAACAGAGAGATGGCTGTCCGGCAGGTTATCATCTTGTGAAAACATTTGAATGTCAGCCAATTTCAATGTCAAGTCTGTTTCTCAACATGAGTTGAGTTTAAGGAAACATGATTACTGCTTGCTTCATAGATTTGCATGCGGATGGTGTTACATTATAGCAGGAAAAGTATTTGTCATTTATCAGGAGAATGGTCAATAAGAAGACGTCAGCCTCTGTGCTTCCTGCGACAGCCATCTTGTATATTTAAACACAGAGAAGAATTATACAAGGCATTCATCTCATTCTGATTCTGCACACATAATAGAATATGGTGACAGCGTAATACAAACATAAAAGGGTCATTTCAGACATTAAAAGCATTACATTAATAAAAGTTACAACTGAAAAAACAAATTTGACCTCTACATGGGTTGACCTACTGTGCAAAAACCACATTTTGTGACTACAATAGTTATATTTACAGTACAGCATCAGGTAACTTACACCTGTCTAATAATACCATCCAACAAAAAATATATATTTATATATATTTATATATATACCTATAAATATAGAAAGAAATGTTTCTCTGCTTGTGGCTACACCAGGAAGGCAAGTCTAAAGCTCAAGGATAGGAATTAAGGAAAGGCTGACAGGAAAATGAAATCGTTTTTTTCAGTATTGTGAAATCTGGGAATGAGAAGCTTCAGACATCTCCACCTGCCTCTTAGAGCTGACTAGAAGAGTAAATGAGGACTATCAGTATTAGGAGGCATGAACCGTAATATAAGGCAGGTTTGTGTACCTCCATGTGGACATGTGGAAGGAACACTGTGCAGGGTCACAGCCATTGTAAAGTATTCAGTGCTGCTGCTATCAGCCCTGCAGCAATGGGGAGCCATCCTCCAATGTCCTGTACTAGTCAGTGCTGGCTGACCCATCCCCACTGCCCTGCAGTGTAAGGAAAAGTCATCAGTGCAGTTCATGTACCACCTCTCCACACGTGGACTCTGGGGACAGGCTGAATTTTGGCATCACCCATTGTGCCGTGCTGGCCTTACTGCTGGGCGAAGCCACTATTTACACAGAGAGGTGTTTTGTACCTGCAAACTTGTGGCAAATATTACACATAAATGGAATGGCAAATCTCTACACACAATCTGTACCGTCAGAGCCTGCTTTGGATATTCTGTAGAATGAAAGACTTGTGGAGAGAAGGAGCTGTGACAGATGATGGAAATCTTTGGGGCAAACATGGAGCTAGAAGGACTAGGCACTAAAAGATCTGTACATCGCAAGTGTGAATATACATACATTGCATCAGTGTGTGCCCTGTTCTGAGCAGAGTTCTCAAGTCAATAAAATAAACCTTCCCCTAGATAGCATCATTATGAATATTATGTCTCCACCACTAGCCAGTGTTAGTATTAAAACCCCAAAAGCTTCTTTCATCTATAATAACGGAATTGCAGGGGCTGCAAATTATCTTCTCCTTCCCTCAACAGTCACAGAAAAGTTATAAAATGCTACTACAGTACGTAAACGAGTCCATTGTGGGTGAGAAAGCACACCCTCTTGCTGTCTAGCGTTGCAAGCCTGAAACCTTTATCTATGAAACAATGTGTTATAAAAGGAAAGCATTCATTTATATAATAAAAGAAATATTCTTTCCTTTCTCCTTCATCTACTCACATATGGCCTGCCAGGAACACTAGATCTACCCTGTGGTTAATCGAGAAGGTTTGAAATGCAGCGAGCAGAATTGTTTGAAAAATGGTTTGCTGCCTAGCTGTGCCTCCCTGAGCTGGTGGCAAGATTGCAGGAGGAGGCCTTGTTATGCTCAACTTAAACTAAACTGAGGAGGCTTTCCATCTCGCTGTTCTCACCCCAAGTCCCCCTGCATCACCAGTAATACATTGGCAGACTGGACACAGGTAGAGAAGGAGAAGGAAGCAGCCAGAGGTAGGTGTTGCAGGTGAAAGGTTACACTTGGGAATCTCCCAGGCTGTGGAATTCTTCTGGAGAAGTGTGTTTATCTGTGTTGGTTTCACCACCACCCTGCCTGAAGTCAGAAGCAATCTCATCAAAGGTGCGTCCCTTGGTCTCGGGCACTTTGAAGAACGTGAAGATGAAGAAGATGATGAGCAGCACAGTAAATATGATGAAGACATAGGCTCCACAGAGTTTCTGCATAGGAAAACAAACTCGGTTAGAAGAATGTCTTTAAAATACATTGGCCTTTACGTGTTTAAATCATTGGCATCTTGGGATCCACTTACCTCTATATACTGGAAGCACATTCCTACAATGAAATTTGATGTCCAGTTGGAAAGGCCAGCAACAGCAATAGCTGCAGGTCGGGGACCTTGGCTGAACAGTTCTGCCACAATGAACCATGGGATGGGACCAGGTCCAATTTCAAAGAATGCCACAAAGCCAAAGATAGCTACTATGCTGAGGTAGGACATTTCTGCCACGCGGTCCTATAGAAGACAAACGAGAGGTTATTAGTTATCTTCTTGTGTGGATTCTATGTAGTGCTGGGAATAGCTATGTTTTTGTGAAAATAATTATAGCATCTAGGAGCCGCTCTACACCAGGAACCTCCATAGACCACGTTTACAACAACAACTACAACAGATGTGTTTTCTTCTACTTATAAATAATCATTTTTTTCCTGACACTTACCAGCAGTACCAGGGCAATGGTCATCAGTATAGCACAGCCAGCCATGCCACCCAGTCCAATAAGGTGCAATGTGCGACGTCCGGCTCTCTCCACCACAAACAGCTGTAAGATAAATCAAATCTCTTCATTAACTATTCACTTGTCTTTCTGGCTCTACAAATGCAGTCTGATATCTCCCAGTTTAGTTTTATTAAATATTTTTATATAATCGACCTAGCTAAATACTTCTATAGAATCCTTTAAAACAAGTTACACATTTCTATGTCTTTGTATTGACTTTTACCAGGGTTTTTATGCCTTACTCTGGACCAACTATGTGCATAGGGTTTTATATCTGGGATATGTTTATTTCCCCAGTGGGTGAACCTGATGGACTTATGTCTTTTTTTCAACCTGACCTAATATGTAACTATGACTTCTTTGTATGTTACTCACCGAGACAACAGTAAATGCGGTGTTTACGATTCCGGCGCCTATGGTAGCATAGATTGGCTGCTCGACTTGAGCCTTTTCAAAGATCATGGTGGAATAGTAAAAAACCTGTACAAGTGGAAACAACATACATTAAAATTTGAAGGTCAGAGTTTTCACAGCAGGCAGGAAATGAAGAACGGCGTGTAATAAATAGGACGGTTGCAGGACTTACCGCATTAATACCAGAAAGCTGCTGGGATAGTTGAAGGACAATAGCAATGAAGATGGGTTGGCGATACAGTGGTGAGCGGAAGAGCTCCAGAATAGTGACCTTCTTTTCCCTCATCATCTGACGACTTTCCTCCTTCATCTCCTGCAGGTCAGCAGTAACGTCTGTGGTGCCTCTGAGCTTCTTCAAGACTGTGAGTTAGGAACAGAACAGATCGGTCATAATGGAAACTGCATGGAATGATACATCCCATGGCTTTATCCTATATATCCTACCATATCCATATCCATATCCTACCATATCCTAATAAGCTGACCTTGTGGTGTAAGCAGTTTGGTTACTCACCACTTTTGGCTTTATCTTCTTCATTGCGGTTAATAAGCAGAAAGCGAGGACTTTCAGGGCAGAATGGCAGTGCTGCACACTGGACCAAGGCAGGTACAAAAATACATCCCAAAAGTAGAGGCCACAATGAGTCGCTGCCCAATATCGGCTCCAGACCAAAGATCTGTACAGAGAGAAGAGGACGTTACTGGCAGCAGCTCTTCCCGGAAATGATCTTCCCCATGTATTAGTCATATTTGTACTTACTTGGGCAATCAGAATTCCAACTACAACACCCAGCTGGTGCAGTGTACCCAGGGCACCTCTCAGAGATGTGGGGGCGATCTCTCCAACATACATGGGAACAAATCCAGTCGTGAGACCACTGTACAGACCAATCACGAAGCGGCCAATAATTAACATCTCAAAGGAGTTTGCCATCTTGGAGAAGCCCATAAAAATAGCAGCAATAAATGCCAGGATGTTGGCAATCAACATGGAATTACGCCTGTAGACAATTACACAAAACAACCTTAGTTATTCGTACATAGCAATTAGCAAACATATGACAAATCTAAACCATTATTATCAGACATTTCTCTTAGGTGGGATTTATTAGGTACGTTTTCCGACTGTGAATGGTTGTAGCTGGGAAAAGCTGTTGTTAGATTCCTACAAAGTTCCATGTCCATGAAGGCCCTGTGTCTTCCTTCCCACCATTTATTTAATCTCTACCGATGTCCCCCCGGTGATCCTGTGACTACATGAAACTGCTAGGGATTGTAGTATGAGGCCGGGATCTCGGTCAGTGACCTTCATGGAGCTGCTTCAGGTATTATTGGAGTCCCCGAGGAGAAACATGTGAAGGACGTTCAGAACTTGTGAGAGTTATAACATGTATTACATGAGCAGAGTCATTTCCCTGATAATAATCATTATATTCCTATAACTCACCTTCCAAATCGGTTCACAAACAGCCCTACGGAAAAGGAGCCAATCATGCCACCGACCGAGAAGATGGCGACTGAGAGGGACCAGAGTGAGGTGAGCATTGAGTCGGGGATGGGCTCATTGTATCGTGTTATCCAAGTTTCATTGTAGAACTTCTCAATCACCTATAAAACAAGCAAGCAAAGAGATTCTCACATTCTGAGCAACCATCATACCTATCATTTACTGACAGACTCTCTTATCTTGCACTGATATTTCTACAAATTTCAGTTTGCAGACCGCAGATATTTTATTTTAATAAAATGTGTTCTATATGTAGATTTCATGGAGTGACTTGTTCTGCTGCCCGGAGTTTATCAGTGTAATTGTTGTGCTTCACCACCAGGTGTCTCTGCTGTCCCCCCACCTTGGTTTAGCACCCCTCCCCCCTTCCTGCCTCCAGGACATGTTCTAGGATCTTATTACTGCATTTACTCAGCTGATGTAAACTCTGCAAGCCAGCATGAGAACTCCTGATGTCATCTGATCCGTCCCACACTAGGGGTGAATATTCTGCCAGCACACATTCCTCTTGTGTACACAAAGCTGGCTGAGGAGGGTGTGTGGGCGCAGAGTCTTGGCATTGGCTGACACAAGTAGGCACAAATTTGTATGTCACAATGTCACCCAAAATACATGGAAAATGTCAACCTGCAAATGGATTTCTGACACCCTCAGGATGCCTCCAATGTGACCTTTAAGCAGGACAATATAATATTACCTCTAACCCTACGTTTATAAAATGAAGGGTCCCTAAAATTGGTTGTGGGATTGGAATATTCTCAGATAAACCCCACGACCTCCTGGGAATTCTAGGCCCATGTCAGTGGGATGACATTCTCTCTTCAAACAGAAGGGAGAACATCATTACGTAGAAGACGATCAGCTAAAATCATGCCTCCTTTATGAAGATTGTTTTCTCCTGGGACACAAGCTCCCCTTATATTTGTTATGCCAGTTTTTGTCTTAAAGGAGCCTTGGTGGTGGCCCGCTGAACCTGAAGGAGTTAAGTGCCAATCTGATGATCATTGTGACTCAGCAAGCTTTTCCTGAGCGGCGGCGGCGCCACTTCCTGGCAAATGAGGAAAGTGCTGCACAGCTCAGACACAGCAAACAATGCTGGGCAGCCAAGCAATGTGCTACAACAGACTGGCACAGGTTCCCTGACACAATAACAGCCCTACAGATCATTGTTCCTTTACAGCTTATACAATCCGATGGCCCAAACTCCACCCTCACCAGAGGCGTCATGGAGAGCAAGCTGGGGCCTGAGCCCGAATGACAGACTGATCTGCCGGCAGAGTTACACAACAGCAAAGCTTTCCACCTGAACGGCCGGCTAAAGGTAATGTAAGATGGCTGAGGTGTGGCCTGCCATTAAGAATTGCCAGGAACACCGCTTACATCAGGCCACAGCTACTCCCAGCATTGATGGCCATTGATCTTTCACCCCATGATTCACCCTACAACACAAAGACATTTATCACAAAAGCAGGAGCTTCTTTACAGTGGGCGGGCAGAAGCCCGTGTCCTGCTTTCTGATAATTGTTGTCTTCTACAAAATGTAATCATTTGGAGAATATAAAGTATGTAAGTGTAACTCTTCAACAACCAGGAATTTGGGACACAAGGTGCTGGCATTATAAACTGAATACCTAAACACTGTCATCTTGCCAGAAAAACATGAACACAGCCGTAGGATTACACCAAAGTCATTTCACATGAGTGCAGCAGAGAAGGAGTTAATGGCATCCTTTCTTCCTAGGAATCCAGACACATGATGAGATCTCTACAAGCAGGTTAATCTTCCTAATGAGATGTACTATTTCTGGCCCCGGCTGCTCGTCTTAGAGGCTGTTTTGTTTATGTTTCAGCACAATGACACCAATATGCTACAATCTGATTGGTCAGTGGCTACTTTAGAAGCTGCGCCCACTTTCACCCCAGATAACTCGCTGTCTCCCTGGGAGAGGTCCCTGTGACCAGTCATATCAGCAGATGTCTATCAGGGCCCAATCATTGCTCGTTTATAAGGCGAGAGTAAAATGGACATTTACCCCAGGGTATGAGGCCAGCACAAGTTCTAGTATTGCTAGTAACCCTAATAATATGGACTCTGAGCTACTGTACTAAAATGGCAGTGAATGTATATCCTCTCTAGCTGTAACCGCAGTCACTAAATATTTGAATTTTAGATTGGTAAATTTCCACCTACCTTCTGCGGGGCGTTGATCACTCCTGTGTTGTAGCCAAATTGCAGAGATCCAAGTACAGCCACACTCACAGCGATCATCAACTTCATCGTCATCTGTAAGAAAGACACATCAGAAACTGCAATAACAAACCTGAAAAACATCCCATTTATTGTAGGGGGCAAAGCAGTCTGGGGGCTTTGTTCTAAGATTTGTGGAAATATGCAATCAGTGTATGGAGGAGTTATAATAGTAAGCCGGCCATTCTGTGCACGTAATTCAGCAAACTAAGATTCCGATGTAGTCCATCATCTCCATGTGAATCTTTATTTTTCACTTCATTGTAAATTTCTCTGATTCAAACCAGCAAATTCCCAATTTTATACAATTCATCAACAAAGCATCAGTATGTAGGTGTGTAAGCTGGAATTGCTTTCTCAGTAAAAGAAATTATCATATTGCTCATCAGTGATAATTATAGAATATTAGTCCTGTGATTTTCTACAGAACTCTGTCATAGCAATAACTTGTCATAGAACAGATGAGGTTCCTGAATTGTCACACCAAATTACTAAGCCTGAACCGACCCAAAAGTTATCTTCATGTATTAGGATACCAATTACTGCTATGGACACCTCATGTGCCCTATTCTGATTTATCCCCAATAATCCGTTTGTCCTGGAAACACAAATACCAGTGCACACAAAACACATAATAATAGACCATGTAAAACTTTACTACAGATAATTCCCAATGTTTTGCCACAATGTTCACAATTCATTTCAATCCAAATCCTTTTGTTTGTAGCGGAACGTTTTTATGGTGTGATGGACAGGCGATAGGACAGCTTGGATTGTGTTGTTTGATGCTGATCAGTGCCCTAGCTTGGTCTGTACAGAACATCCTCCCCTCATAAACCAAGCCAGGTCTGGATAACCTTTATACAATTGCTGGTCTGTTTTGGTTTCAGACGTGCAAAGAAGGTGAAGTCTGTTCTCTGGCGACATGTTCATCAATGGACTGATTCTTTCCAAAAACAACAACAACCCCACCCAACCACCCCAATGTACGCTAAGCAGCTTTAAATCCTTCCAGGGGGCTTCACTAATTCTAAGCTGGTACTTTCTCTGCTGTAAACAAAGTTGGCCATTTAATTGGATCTCTGAATATAATACAATAAAGTACCACAATATGGAATACCTCCCCTTCTTTATAAGGTTGCTCCTACCTTCGTCATTTGTTTCACCCATGTGGCAGAGAATAGCATTGATAAACTTGTTTATTAGGGCTGTAACATCCAATCAGCTTTCGTCTTTCAATGGTCTGATTTTGGTGAATTGAAATCTTCTGGACATGCTTTACTTATTGGAGTCACGGTTATATGACAACCCTAGGGATAATCTTCATGTTCTCTTCAGGTGGCTGGTGGCCGATTCCTTCAATAAGTAAGGTGCCAGGATGAGGTCCCCACCAAGTAGTAGTTTGCAGTGTAATGAGTCAGATCTAAAATCTCAGCCCCAGGATTTAAAGAAATCCATTTATTAGGCTATAGACCTAATTGGATGATAATCTGGACATATATGGGATATTCCACACTTTCTAATTTAACCAGTTTAGATATTGGGCCTGATTTAATAAAGTACTTCAAGGCTGAAGTGATCCAGCAAACCTGGAATGGATTTCTCCAAAGCCGTTTGCTATTTGCTATCAAATGTTTTGAATCCTAGACCAAATCTATTCCAGGTTTGCTGGATCACCCAGCTAAACTGATAAAAGTGTATCCTCTCCAGCCTTGAATAGCTTTAATACATTAGGCCCATTGTGTTTCCTTTATATGGCTCCTCTTATCCCCTGAATGACTCCAATTCTTGGTGCCAGCCCTTGAGAGCTGACATTATGCTTCTGTTACTGTACACGGACATATTGCAGTGGATTCTGCAATTCTTGGTAAACTAGGCCCTCTTGGCCCACCCTTGTTACTGATGTCATTTTCTTCCGATTGAGGATTATGTTCAGATTACGGAATCTTTGCAGATTGATCATGTGGTGTAGTGGTGAAAAGGATATCCAGAATGATTAATACAAGGTTAATGTGCGCCGGGAAATGCTGAAATTACACTGAAGGTTCGTCATAAGTTGTTACTCCCAAATACTTGTGCAAACAGTGCAGTTCTTTTCTGATTTCTGTAATCTGTTCTGATATAGAGAGATATTACAGGCCGGTGCTGGATCCATCACAAAGGCATTGAGTGTTGCTCAGTGTCATACCTCTCTAGGGAGGTGTTCTGAGTCATTTCATTACAATCTGACGGCCATATATTTCCTTAACATCACAGCTAAATGTGAGAAGAAAATCTCAAGCATCACATGACAAATCTCAAGACATATTATTACATCCAACTGGGCCATCGGTGG
>NC_092868.1:336103-347476 GCF_032062135.1 Pyxicephalus adspersus
AGTCTGTATACCGGGGAGCCTATATACCGGGTAGTCTGTATACCGGGGAGTCTGTATACCCGGGAGTCTGTATACCCGGGAGTCTGTATAACGGGTAGTCTGTATACCGGGGAGACTATATACTGGGGAGTCTATATACCGGGGAGTCTATATACCGGGGAGCCTGTATACTGGGGGGTCTGTATACCGGGGAGTCTGTATACCCGGGAGTCTGTATACCGGGGAGAATATATACCGGGGAGTCTATATACCGGGGAGTCTGTATACTGGGGGGTCTGTATACCCGGGAGTCTGTATACCGGGTAGTGTGTGTACCGGGGAGTCTGTATACCGTGGGGTCTGTATACCGGGGAGTCTGTGTACCCAGAAGTCTGTATATCGGGGAGTCTGTATACTGGGGAGCCTATATACCGGGGGGGTCTGTATACCGGGAAGTCTGTATACCTGGAAGTCTGTATACCAGGGAGTCTGTATACCCGGGGGTCTGTATACCGGGGAGTCTGTATACCCGGGGGTCTGTATACCCGGAAGTCTGTATACCCGGGGGTCTGTAATACCGGGGAGTCTGTATACCGGGGAGTCTGTATACTCGGGGGTCTGTATACCGGGGAGTCTATATACCCGGGGGTCTGTAGGGTTCATACACAAGGTGCAGTGTGTTCTGTGTATCATGATTTATAGAGTGGGGTGTTTTCTGTATGCCAATCCCCATAAAATATAAATCCTGCATTTATATATAAACCTCAGGGCTAGGAAGGCACCACAGCAATATAAAGAATATATTAATCAGGGCTCGGGAGGGCTTTCTATTCATATGTTTCTCATCTCTCCTCCAGGAATCATTTCCTCTCTTTATGATGAAATCATTTTGTGAAGTTTGGTAACATTTCAGGAGGGCTCGTCTCCAGCAGCCAATAGGAGAGCTGAATGGTAGTCACACCTTCTCGGTATATGATTACCATTCACCTTTCCCCTACAAAACTCCGTGCGTCACAGAGCTGTCCTCTCTTTTCAGGGCCCCGTAAGAAGAAGTCTATGCGCATCTACGTTCTTCTCCGTAAAAGCACGCTTTCCGCCATCATTGTACGGCAGACATGACAACGGATGCTTGGGCACGTGGTGTCTTCAGCCCCACCGATTGCATCATATCAAAGGTGGTAACCATAAAACACCCTGAGGAGAGTTCCCCATTGTATCTGCTGCTTTACATGAATATGTATTTGGGTTTACTTTGGATAATACAGCATCACCCCTATTTTATAGCAGTCTGCTTTTATGCTGCCTTTGTTTATATGTTCAGATGAATCTATTTCTGCACAAACTATGAATGTAATACATTTTATAATGTGCAGTGTTATGTCTGCTGCCATCATGGATTCCCAAATAATGTCCGGTGCTGTCTGTTCATTGCCTGCTGATCTACTGGCTCAGAGTTCTGGCGGACCCGGAGTGACCATTACATAGGGCCAGACCTTTGTACCACCGGGGAACCCCTTCCTGATTGCTATGTTACTCCTCGGTTTGGCATTGCTAGGTTCCTGGGACATCTTTGTACAGCTCGCAGGATTGTGTAGGGTCGGCATCTGATATCAGAAAATAAACCGGACTCCACAATGTGCCCTGCAGATCTCTCTGACCTCTCTCCTGGGGTCACTGATGTAGTAAAATATTGATATCGTGTCCTCGCTGGCTTGTCTGAGGAAGAAGTTGTGTCCTTCATATTGGGATGAAGACTTTCTGACATTTGTGGATAAAAAGCACAGCGAGCATTCCTGGCCTTGGGAGCTTCTTTCTCCAGAACATTAGGGGAAAGGTCACACATCCTTCTTGTGGGGAGATGTAAGAATCTATGGGGTTACATTGTATTTTAGTAATTACCACCAGCCATGTGCCCCTTTCTATGCCAGCCATATTATGATAGTGGCATTGGTGATTAGAGACGTGAGGGCAGTTCTAAGATAGTTACCCCCCTGTATAGGCAGCACCGATCCCAAAATTATACATTTATCATTGACACCGAATTCAGAAAATACGTTCACACCGGCCATCTCATGGATAACACACAATGCTATGTCTGTCTGATAGATAACTCCTGAGTTTCTAATATTAACCCAGCTACCTTTTATAAATAGTTCCAACTACTTTTCCAGCTGTATCCCCCCCCCCCAGTCACAGCACAGACAGGAAAGTACAGCATTGTCCTTATAACCTCCCCCACCATATACAATGATCCCTGCCCCCTCCATCACATACTCACACCAAACATAATGGGTTCACCCAATTCACAGCCAGAAGCCAAACATCAAAGGACTTCCAGTAACCCACAGAAAGGACTACACCCTCCTGACACTTCCAAGGGCCCAGCAATCCCACAGCTGCGGTTCTGGGGATACAGGTCACCGTGATATGTGCTATATACATCCAACAACAAGAGGTCACCTAAAGGAACCCTTATAGCATTCACTGGGACCCCTTCCTGGGGTCCTAAACCATATCACATCCCAGATAGGATAGACAGAAGGCATTGTTCATCATAGATTGTGATAAGACAAGGCTGATCTACCAATGAACCCGGTAACCCTTACCTTGCTCTCAGACTCCATGTTATCCTCTTTCTGTTATGATCCAATAAAGTGTCAATGTGATGTCAGTAATCCCGATACTTTGTATCCAAGCTATATCCTCTGTATGTCGGAGCTGCTGCCGGCTCACACTTTTATACTAGAAGGGGTGTGAGCCAAGAAATCATCTGCTATTGGCTGTCTTTGTTGGTGATGTCACAGGTCAGCCCCTTTCTTTCCTGTGGGTTGCTGCATTCTCTATACACATTGTGCTTGGAATGTGCGCTGGGCCGGGGGATTCACATAGAAAAAGTCAGAATTCAGTGCAGCACAAATGTCTGGAGCGCTATGTGATGAGGAACTATATCGGAATCTTTTAGAAGTGTTTGGGCACACTTACACGGTACAATTCCTGTATTATCATATTAATAATAATTCCTGTATTATCATAATAATAATAATTCCTGTATTAATAATATTAATATTAATAATAATATTATCATATTACCCAATGTCTTAAGATCACACTTCCACGTATTGCACACCATTGCCTTTCAGTGTCATATATTGGTAAATAACTACATTACAATCCTATTATCTTTGTGTTTATCTGACAATCAGGTAAGTTAATTGCTGTCAGACCGCCTGAAATACTTCTTATTGTCACCACCACCGCGCCAAATCGTCACATAAATGTCATGCCATCCCCAACTACAGACAACATGGAGGTAGCTGTGACAATTTTACACAATAAACTTCGAAACCTGAATCCAGAATATTGTAAACCAACAGTAAATCATTTCAATGCAAACTCTCATTTACCTCTGTGTCTATATGAACTCTGGAGAAAATTAATTCTGAACTTATAAACCAGGGCCACCAAAATCTGTTTTTTGTCTATGAATTCAGAAGGTTGTCAGTCTATCAGCAATCTGTTTCCAAGCTGTTATTTCAAACACATTAAACACAGGGATGTTCCTCATAGTACAATGTGCAGTAATGATACAGACACACAGGATGAGCCCTCTGCAATCCAAACATGAACATTATTCAATGTATCCATGATTTACTCATTCATTTATTATTCATATTATTGCCTCCCACACCCAGCCTGGTGTCGGTGGAAGTAGTCGCCTTCTGACACAGAATCCAGTGAAAGACGGGAAGAATGGTATTGTGGGTAGGAAGGAGATGTCGTCTTTCATACACAATACCGTGCAGGTAAAGATGAATTTCCAGCCATCTATAATTTGTGTGTGGTGTTTATGGACCAGTTACAACCATGCTAAATAAATCCTAATAATCTCCTATTTACACCCCACATATCGTACTCTTTACCTGGCACCAAGATTATACAGACAATTTGTAACCAGGAAAAAGCTCTCCGAGACGCAGCAATTCACTAATTACATAAAGTGTCAGACTTGTGCCATGTCAGATGGGTCGGTCATCCACAAAATTGGCAGCAGACCTATTTGTGTGTATTAGGCTTAAAAGAGTTCAGGCATTGGCTCTGTTCACTTAGCAAAGGTCGGTATTAGTCTGCAAAAGAATGAGCACTTAACTTAGTGTATTAGGTGAAGTCTGCAGACTCCAGCCATCCAATCACGTCCATGTTATTGAGCTTTCATTACAAAGTGAATTTTCACCACAATCACTAAGCTAAGAGAATTGTAGAGTCTGTTCAGTGGACGGCCTCATTTCTTTTATGGCTAGGAAGCACAAAAAGATCCACTGATAGCTTTGCACTCAATTGATCAATCTGAATGGAAATCAGATTCAATTGTTTTTCTTTATTAGAAAAGATAATCTATGCATGTATACTATTCCTCAGTAAATCACCCCATTACTTTATAAGCATATATATAATATGTTATTCAGTGGTGAACGCTAGCAGCCCAAATCCCATGCAGATAGTAGTGAGGGCTGTACACAACAGCTTACAGTCTAAAGAGCTAAAATACACATCTTATATATTGCTATGTGCACAGATACTACAAGTCAGGCCGCCGCCTGTGTCTTCCCGTATGCATACAATACAAACTCCAGAGTCTCAGCATCAGGGGACGAAATGATTGAGTGGCGTCCACTTGTATACCTTGCTTGGTGTGTCAGGAGTTAATTGTCAGTGATGGAGGATGAGAGTGTGTATGTGACTGGCAGCAGGTACCAGCAATGGAGGACAGACCACACGTCATGTCTCTGGGGAGGTGATTCATCCTGACACAATATGGACTCCTCAGCTGAAGATACAGCATGCTGCTACATGTATGTCACAAAGCTGAATTTACACAGCGGTATGGATGGACCTGATCTGTGCAATGAAGAAACAAAATGACTAAATACCTAATTCTAATACTGGTTAGCCAAGTATTTCTGTCTGGTGACCGTTTAGGTGCAGGGGGGCTCTGTATTGTCATCTTTTCATTTATTGAGTGATGCTCCATACAACACACATCAATACCAACCAAGAGGTTATAGACTTTGTTACACTATTTCTCCTATTTATTGATATTTTAGTATCTTATCCTCTAATGCCTGCACCTTTATACCATATATTGTATGTAAAATATTAATACAACCTCTAGATGTAAAGATATCAAACAGTAATATAGAGGGAAGTATAGGCAGCTAATTCACTGAATGGGGTGAACACAATCCTGGCTTCTCCATACTTATTGCTGCAATGGGGCAGATTTACTAAAGAAACTTAATAAGGTGAATTATTACTTTGAAATGGACAACTCTCTTAGCTTGAAGAATGTCATGACAATTCACTCTGCAATGAATACTTAGTCACATGCAAGGAAATCTAAAAGACCAGGAATTCTCTTGCATTTGATTGGATGGTTATAGACATCAGAGCTTCATCTTATTTACTAAGAAAAATATGTAAGGAGATTATTTACTTTGCAAAGTGGACAACTTATATTTCTTTAGTAAATAAACCCAATGGTTCAATCAGCAATCATATTAGTCAGCTGGATTCTTGGGTGAAAAATGAAACAGTTACTTTCAACGTATGCAATCGCAGATTCTCACAGCGTCCCAATGACAGATCGCTGACAAACAGAACTCTGAATTGCACATTATTTTCTCTGCACATTGAAATCCGTGCCACCTTCATTCCTTAACGTTATAGTTTGTAATTATCTCATGTAAATATCAAGGAATAAAAGGCTTTATCGACGTTCCCTGCTCCTGTATCCACAGGCCTGGATGATGCCTTGGTAAATCTCCCCAGACCATTGTATATCTGCCGACCCCCCTCCCGGAACATGCATCTGCCTGCTTGCCGAGCACTGATAGTCACGTACCTTCCATTTGTGGCTTAATCAGGATAATACTGGGGGTAATTATAAAATGACATTTCATGTCTCTTCTTTAAAAGGGGCAAAGCTTTCTTATTGCTCAGGATTGGACTTGTATATAAAGTTTGGTCTAACCCTAGCTGATCCCCTCGTGTTTTCCCTAATCTGCAGAGACGCGGCCACATTCCAAGACCAAGCAAGATGTAGCAGGTCTGACCATTCCATGGCGCCATTCCTGATGTTATGTGTCTATCTTCCTACATATGTTTTATTATATGCTGTGATTCCTGACAGGGGAATTTCATTCTCCAACAAATGTTTCACCCCAAAGTCTAAGCTTCTGTGTCCTGTAACATGGGGAGCCCATTGATATATCTCCAATATAAAGCTGCATGTGTGTGGGGATAGCTGAGGTAGCTTCCTTTCCTATGCAGCTGGGCAGTGGGGTATTAAGGTGTGTAGTAAATTGGAATTATTACTTTGGACTTTGTACAACTTTCACCCTCGATCAGCATTGTACGGTGAGGCTGCCATGAAATTTAGATCAGTTCATATACTTATTCTTTACTCATGTTTGTTATAGATAGTAGAACCTGAAAGCCTACATTGTGCCGGAGAAGGGAACCTGTGTGACGTCCCCATTTTATTCTTTGTGAGAATTTGCTGATACATGATGACTTCTGTTCACTATATTCTGTCCATACATCAAGCTGCACCCCTACCCTACAATTTACCATACAGCCATTATAGAAAATGTGATCGGCCAACAGGTGGGCTTACTGTGTGTAATTTAATGATTTCATCATGTTTATAATTAGCTGTGTTGGTGAATTAGGCTCCCACAGGTGCCTCCATACCCCCTGATATTGGCTGAAGCACCCCCACCTCCTGCGTCTTACCTGACCTCCCTAACCAATAATAAGATCCAGGAGGAGAAGAACTGACAGGTCACGCTTAGCATACAGAGTACTTGGGGTTCAGGACCCCCGAGGCGCTCCAATAGACAGATGAATGGGATTTATGTAGCTGATATGATGCACAGTCACACATACATTGATCCATCAATAGATATGATTCCGGCATGGAGCACATTTACTGCAAGCATGTATTCATGTCAGAGGACTTTGTGTTTGTCTATGACAAGTCTTTATAATGATATTTCAGCCAGTATCCTGATGTGACAAGCCAGGCTTCACATGTCTGAGGTGCTGTGCCGAGCAGAATCAGAATGTCACTGCGGAGGCCTCTATTAGAATATTTATATTATTTGTATACAAGGACCCAGGTCTGATAACAAGACTTCCTGTGTACAGGCGGCAGTGATCACTTTGGTTCTGATCAGCCCTCCCTGCTCTCTTTCTCCAATGACCCAGAAAAGGAAGTCTCAGAATGCTGCTAGTAATAACAATCTGTGGGCAGGAGGCCTGACTTCCCAAACAATGCAGCACTGTCACCTTACATGGAAAGTGATCCATCACCTGTGACACCCATGTCATCACAACACACCTACAAGTCACAAGACTTTGTTCCTGCCATATTTGTCTTCCAGGTGCAGGAAGGTTTAATTGCAGGACGCACCCCTCAGCTGATGAAATCTACCGGAAACCTGTGAGTCGGCTCTACAGCAATGCGATCTACATACCGAGCATTGGATGTCATCATTGGACTTCTACTACCCATAGACATAAGATCTTGTGACAATCTTTCAGTAAATCATCTGCCAGAGAGATAATCCAATCACATAAAACAAATACAGTGCTTCTGCAGAATATCGGGAGCTTATCCCAAGAAATGTAGATGGAACCAAAAGCTAAAGACTCCCGTATGAGACCAAATTCAGGTATTATGTCATGCTCAGACCCTGTAAACAAAAACTTTATTTTTCCTAAATAAATTCTCCATTTTTGGCTCACATGCTCCCCTCCAAGACACTGCAGGAATAAGTGTGCCCACGTACTGACGGCATGTGCCCAGCCTACATGATAGTGACAACTCTTCTGCGAATTCAGGAGCACTGCAGCATTGTTGTCACTCCATAGCCGTATGCTGCATGGGATGGATTTGACTGACGGGATCCGCAGGTAACTGGGGCTAAGAGGAGACTGTGAGTGCAAATTATAATTGATTTCTGCAGCAGACAGATTGATGTTAATAGGGTGCCATATTGCTATTTTTGGACCTCTGTGTGTGGCCTCAGACTGCCCTTTGACCCAACCAGCACCGGACGCAGCTCAGTGTTGTCTCCTCTTTATTTTGCAGCAGTGACACGGTGAGATTTTACAAAGCCTGATACAGATATGATGCCCGCCACATGTATTGTACAGATCATTTTCAGCAGAATATAAAGCATTTTCCTGACGATTCCCCAAAATTCATGACTTTCAATGGGGGGCATTCTAATTGTTATAAAATTAATTTATTTCTTAAGCTGCGTACACAATAAATGAACGACTAACAACCGATCGTCCAAGAATCGTTAACAAAAAAAGTGCACAACGACTGACCGATGACGCCGACGAACGAGGATTGTCGCTGGAAATGAACGCCTGTCCTGTCAGATCTAATTGATCAATGATCGTTTGTAATCCGTTGTGTGTACGGTCGCTCAGTGATTGTGCATGTTCTGAGCATGCGCGATAAACGAACATTCTTTGCAGGTGCTTCACTGTGTCCATGTGTATCCATCTATCTATCTACTGTCTACTCTATCTATCTATACAAGACAGATATATATCTAGATATATGTATATACACATATTTATATTAGTGTGATTATGTTTCTGTATATATATATGTATCACGTCAGCTTAGCATGTCATCTAAGACTATGTACAAATCCTGTGCTTGTGTCAGGGGGTCACTGGTGACCTTTCACCTGCACAATAAATCTTATCTACTACAAGCACATGACTCCGGGTGCCCGGCACATGTCTACTCCTGACAAGCCTCACACCTCTCCTAAAAAAGACAAGATCCCCACAATCCCTTTACATGTACCAGTGAGATTGGAGTGAATTCCTCAGCTATTTATATTCTTATCTACAAAGGATGTGTTCTCAGACAGCCAAAATTAGTCCGTGGATCACAACATGTCAGTAACAGTGCTACACATTGACAGAAAGATTGTACGGGGGTGGGGGGCCACTAAAAACGCAGCCAATCTATGTACATCACATGCTGCTCTATAGATTGACCACCAGATGTAGATTGGGGGAAATTGTACCGACTTATGTATGGATAAATCACCCTGACCATGGCAATAGAAGGATTGCACTCATCTGACAATCATCAGAACTCATCTCACCATAAATTACATTTCCTATTTGGATCTAACGTATAAAGTAGAACTCCAGACATGACAAATGTAGTTTTTGTTAGAGTAGAGAAGGGCTGGGAGCTCTGGCGGGTTTACATTTAGGTCTTTCTCTTAGGTTGGTATAAAATTACCAATGACCGTTCCGTATTTTACCATTTGCCAACTGGTGACCATGGCAGATCATTGCTTCTATCACAGGTTTGGGAGTAATGGACATTATGAGACATTACTTCTAATAATGGGACGCACCATGGGGGGGGGGGGGGGGTTGGTGCTTCATCACAGAGAAGTCTCTGGTTAGTCCGTCGCGCATTGCTTGTTTATTCTGCAGCTAAGTGGTTTTATTCTTTGTTTCATATCCTGTTTACATCACATGAAGAAGTCACGGGAGCAATGTGAATTATTATGATTATTCTGTGCTAGCAGAAACATAGAATTACATTGATAGCTGCCGCTAATGCAGACGTCTCTGCTGGCCACACATAGCCAGGAGCTGTGCTGTCTCATATTTGCTCATTGTAAGGAGATCTCTTTGCTGATTGATTTCCTTTCATATCAATCTTTCCATGGCTTGTTTTACGGACAAATATTTGTGACATTGTTTGTTGTTCCTTATATCTCCTCTAATTCCCATTCCTGTCATTGGCTGTGCCATGCTACAATTCAGGATTTCCTACCTTAACCCTTATCTGCCAATCACATGAAATTTTTTTGAAACGTCACCTTCAGATAACCTGCAGCTCTCGTGCTTTCCTATCAGTATTTGTATGAGGGGTTTGTTGGGTCTTGTAGTTCTGCCATAGACCTAAAGGTTGTTTGGCTGTGCATTGAACTTCACTGCTAAGGGCATGGGGTACAATTAAAAATAAATGCTGGCACAATACACTTACATTGCAATACACTGTACATTACCGTGCATTGCAAAATGGGCCCTAAAAGCTGGTGGCTTTCACATAGATGGATTATTGTGAGGAATGTCTGCACATCATCTTACTGTATTTATACAGCTGACAGCAATTCCCCCGGTGAGCAGACAGCAATGACCAGAAAATGTTTATTTCCATGTGAATACCACACAGTCCTAATAATGGCACTAATTCTAATCAATTCCACTTCCACTAATTGCACCAACTCTAACCAACCAAAATGAATCCTTCCTGAGATAAAAAAGAAGGCTGCCATTGCAGACCCCCATGTATGTGTGTACATATGTGTGTTTGTATGTAATATGTATGTATGTATTTTGGGACATACATAGTACACCATACAGATACTTTTAGTGCATAGCAGTGATTAGAGGTACCGCTTGGGTTTCAGATAGTCATTTCTTGATGAGCTCTGTGGCTGAGCACTGTGTTCCTGGCACAGTTTATTGCCTGATGGGAAGGGTTTGTTTTATGAAATTTCCTTAAAACATTAGTGGAAATTTCCTGAACAATACCACAGAAAACCTTCGCACATTAGCTGTATATCCTGTTTTCTTGACCAGCATATGCTAATGGCCTATGTCCCTCGGATTATTGCGGAAAGATGGCGGCTCGGAAGGAAGATTGGTGTGGCCTTCTCTTTCAACACAATTAAACTTCTTTACAAGTTGACTTTCTTCCAAGTGAGGAAAGTGTTGGTGTTTGTGTGTGGGTTTGCATCTGTAATTTATATATTTATTGATTTTGTCACCATCAACAATCTGCCTGTGAACTGGCAGTCATGCAGTATGTTCTGGGTGAAATTGGTTACTAAGATCTGCCAACATCACAATGGGAAATTAGATCAATGTTATGTAGCATTCCATCTGCATTGAAATATACCGATAGAAACACAACTTTTCCCTCTGTGCACAGAAACACTCTGATCTGTGCCCTGATCTACCTCCTGAGAAATTAGGAGCAGCTGATGGACTATATCGCGGTAGGAGCAGTTGATGGACTATATCATGGTAGGAGCAGGTGATGGACTAGATCATGGTAGGAGCAGCTGATGGACTATATCAGAGTTAGAGCAGGTGATGGACTATATCATGGTAGCAGCAGGTGATGGAGTATATCATGGTAGGAGCAGGTGATGGACTATATCATGGTAGGAGCAGGTGCTGGACTATATCATGGTAGGAGCAGGTGATGGACTATATCATGGTAGGAGCAGGTGGTGGACTATATCATGGTAGGAGCAGGTGATGGACTATATC
>NC_092868.1:349203-353795 GCF_032062135.1 Pyxicephalus adspersus
AGGTGATGGACTATATCGTAGTTGGAGCAGGTGGTGGACTATATCATGGTAGGAGCACCTAGGTGATGGACTATACTAAAGTTCGGTAGGTTGCAGCTATGTGAGAGTAGGAGCAGCTTATAAATAATACAACAGTAGGATTATTCTGGTTCTGAATTGCTTGATTTTGCAATACAAAGGGGCCACATTAGACTGGGGACTGATATAAATATTTGTAGTGGGTTGCATTGTGTACAAGCGTTGGAGCAGGCTGTGTTCAGGAATCACAGGCTGTAGACTGCATAGAAATCAGCACAGATTGCATGGCCATGATTCGGTATAAAGTGTGGTATTAGGGGGAGGGGTACATTTGTGAATATTTACACACTTTTCTGTGACACTGCTGTGATAACTTGGGCTCCTGAGTGTAGAATGTCACAGACTGGTCAGTGCAGGGTGGTGACACATTTTATGTTGTTAGTACATTGCAGAATCCGGTGCTTTGACCTCTGTGCTGCTTTTATTTCTGGAACTGACAAACATCCCCTTCTTGCCCTGTGGCCCCTGTGATGAGAGTCAGCAATTTACAAGGAAGGTTTGGGGAGAATTTATCAGGAAGACATGGAGGCATGGACATGGAGTACTGTGAATAGAAGTCCTCCTCGAGGTTGGACATGGAGGGGTGTAATCTACAACCTTATCTGTGTCGGTATGGCGATGGTTCATCACTGGAGCCAATCCCTTATTTTAGTGTCATTTATATAAATAAGAAATGAAGAGTTTACATAACAAAGCCGGTTACATGATGCCCTCCCATGTGTCACTGCAAGATCACACCCAGCCTGATATAACTGAGGGATATTGCAATCAACTAATGCGGGTCTGGGATGTCACATTCTGGCTGCACCCCTCAGTATTGTACCTGTGTCACATGCACAACTGCCCCCAATAAACTGCATCTTTAGGGTGCCGTGCTATACTGTAGTGTGGTATGTGGTGGTGTTGTAGTATGTATGTAGTGTAGTATGTTGTGTTGTAGTGTTGTGTTGTGTCGTCCCCTCGTACTGTGCACATCACACCGGCACTGTAATGGTTACCAGGGATTGGACAATATATTGACCCCGGTGACCTTTATTGATCAGAGAAATGTGTAAGTGTTAAAGTGTTGGGGGGAGGGGGCAGCCCCTGTGAGTCATGTATTACAGGGAATGAGAGGAAGTCATGTACAGCACGTAGTCAGCTCTGCACTGTGACTGCTGGAGGGGGCTGTGCAATCATTGTGTGTATACCTTCACCAGGACAATGTGTGTACAATGTGTGCTATGCCGCACAAAAATACTGTCCCTGACCATACAGGGATACCTCAGTGACACTGACCCCCCATTATCCCACTTCCTGAATCAAGACAAATATCACCCCCAAATCTCACCCTTTACCCCTGTACCATGGTACCCTGCACAGTGGGGTATGTTCTGAATCTTTCCTCCCCTCCCCCATGGATAATCCCTTTCTGGGACATCCTGCCAATAATAGGGTATTGATCCCTATGTGTACACAATGTATCCGATCCAGAGTGCGGTGTTGTTTCCATAGCAACCAGCCCAAATTTGGATCCAGGTTTGGAACCATAAACAGTCTTCGATGTTCTGTATTCCGATCTTTTCCATCAGGAAGATCCGATTGTATTCCAGGTAAAGTGTTAGGAGCGTGACTGAGGGAAATCTGCAGCTAATTGGCCATAATAATAGAGACACACATCAATCTCTGCGTGATTTCTTTATTCCTAATCTGATAATCGCTTTATGTCCGGAGCCTGGAATCTCACTTCCCAGGGCCAGGATCTAATTCCTGAGCGTAGTCACAAGGCTGTGCGATTAACACTTCACCTGCCATCCCCAATCATAACCAAATCCACCGCAACATGGGCCCCCGGCATCGGGGTCCTGGGGACAACTCCCAGCAGGGCTGTACCTGCACATCCATGTTATCCTTCTTTCCTGGGTATCCCACATAGATCACTATGACTGGCTCAGTGTGCTTTGTACAGCACCGCGGTATATGTCAGAGCTATATACATGTAAAATAATAGTGTGTGACTGTGGGGGACATTAGAGTGTCAGCTCCTCTGTACAGAGACTGATGGGACTGGCTCAGTGTTCCCTGTACAGCACTGCTGTATATGTCAGAGCTATATAAATGTATAATAATAGTGTGTGACTGTGGGGGACATTAGAGTGTCAGCTCCTCTGTACAGAGACTGATGGGACTGGCTCAGTGATCTCTGTACAGCACTTCCATCCTTCACATAGCCCTCTGTCTCTACAGATCCACCAGTCCTCCATCCTTCACATAGCCCTCTGTCTCTACAGATCCACCAGTCCTCCATACTTCACATAGCTCTCTGTCTCTACAGACCACCAGTCCTCCATACTTTACATATCCTATAGGCCATGAGCCTGACAACCAAGATGTAGCTAAGACTGAAAGGTTTTAGAGATGGCTGCAGATTCGTCCTCTTTTAGGTGCCTCTAATTTACACCTGAAAGTGCCCATTATGTCTTAAATTGTTTCTTCACTTTGTCAGTAAATAAAACATAAACCTGTCTGTAAATGAAATAGTAAAACCATTTCAGGTCTGTGGGAGATCTAATCCTAGTTAATCTGAAAATTGATTCTGCTGGAAGGTTATACGCAATCCAATTCCAAACGTGACCAGCAGCCTCCACAGTAGGCGTGCCCAACAGGTGGATCGCCATCTACCGATAGATCGCAAAGGCAACGCGAGTAGATCGCGGAGCCCTGCCTTTCAAAATAAACTCTACCGCACACAGAAGTTATTAAGTCCAAGTTTTTATTGTTGGTAGATCATTTTGACTTGGTCATTTAGCTCGCAAGTAGCTTGCAAGCCAAAAAAGTGTAGGCACCCCTGCTCTAAAAGGTTCTGCAGTCAGATGTTTCCTCATATGAGGTGTCTCATTTACAGTCAATGACTTGAGACAACAGATTTTCCAAGGATGTAAGTTTATGGAAAATAATCTCTGTGACCTACGTGTGGGATGTGAAATTTACAGGAGATGCCAGTAAAAAAAAATTGCAAGCACAAGCCGAGAAAATATGAGGTTCTGCCTACAGGTCTTCCTCTCCGGATGGAACTGCCACAGACTCACCTTTCTACCCTACAGATTCCCTATTTGCCATTAAAAAAAAACTACTACTGTGTTCACCAACATCAGAGCTCCTACTGAGTTCTTAGAGTTGTGTGAGAGTTGTACGTGCTGGTGACGGCCTGCCATTCATTGCTCACATCCTACAGATCTGCGCAAGTACAGGCGGTTCTGGACTCTCCTGAGGGCTGTAGCTGGCACAGCAGATGCAGCCACTGGGTTATGCAAACTCTCACGTAGCTCACATAGCTGTATAAGCCCAGACGCTGCTGATGTAGAGGAATGTATTTCATTGAGCCCTCACCTCACGCCACCATCCCCTCTGGCAATCAGTGACCCACCCGTGCCCGGGACAACTCAGCCATTGTGCACGGAAAGACAAAATGACAATTTAATAACTTTCAGCCTACCAAAGCGTTTTATGTCACAGCCCCAACACTGATTGACCTGGGGGATCTTATATCATTCAGCGTTACTAGAACATTTCACTATCCACACTCTGCAGCATTCCCTGGCAGAAACTTTATTTTCAATCTGATCTACATTGTGGCATGAACGATTTTCTTGTGTATAGAGGAGTACAAACAACACACACAACATACCAAACAATCACTGTGATTGCCCACAAATCATGTCATTGACTATTTAAACCAAGTCCTCCCAAAGCTTAGCTTAGAGTGGGTACCAAGGAGTTAAATCTGCTGCTGACTTTGGAGATCTCCCAAGGATTTCAAAGATCAGGTCTCTCCACCATAATTATTAAAAAGCCAATTGGGGTAGTCTTGCCCCCACTGCTGCATTCGCCAGAGTGTAAAGAATTGTAGTAGAGATTTCTTGGAGACATTTACTGATAATAGCTGCATCGTGTGAACAGAGATTTGCATTAATTGAGCAGATATTAAAAATGAACATTCTAGAAATGTAATTTTCCTTCCAGTCATTAGCCGCCATTATTATAAATTAGATGATTGTGCCAGTCTAGTGTTGTACCGGCCATGTTCTGTACAGGGAGAGCCTACTGGTTAACATATAGCAGCCAATATCCTGCCAAAAATGTTGTACGTCCAGTAATGACAGTAGGGATCAACATGTGGGGAACCAGCATGAGCTCTGACTTTGGCCCAAATCCTATCCCCTCTGCTCTTGTTCCCAGGACCCTAAGCTTCCAACCTGTTTCATGGCTTCTTTGTGCATATCATAAAAGCCTGATTAATAAGCATGAAGCGTACATTTTTGGAGCAGGAACAGGGAGATGTGTCACATTCACTTAGTGTCACAAGATTTGATTTGCTCCCATTCTGGGTCTCACCACAGTTAGGTTCATTTTGGTTCTTTTTACAGGTTATGTGCATCTAGTTAGTAAAGCTTTTCTCTCTAAATGTGGCCTGGACCTCTCAGTACCCAGCTCATGGTCATTATACAGTGGCCTGGACCTCTCAGTACCCAGCT
>NC_092868.1:353983-356495 GCF_032062135.1 Pyxicephalus adspersus
TCAGTACCCAGCTCATGGTCATTATACAGTGTCCTGGACCTCTAAGTACCCAGCTGATGGTCAGCGGTGATTGATGTACAGTGGCCTGGACCTCTTATTTCCTAGCTGCAGATTGATGTACAGTGGAACATTTTATCTGGCTCACAATATATTCTTTTTGAAATACAATAGAGAACATGATGAAAAGTGTAGGAATCCCTGTGTCTGAATCCTGTAGTCCTCCCAGCAGGAGCCCTTCTTACCCCTCATTAGTTTGGGCTGTCTGCTCATATTCCCTGGTGTCTGGAAACATAAAAGCTGTCATGCCTCTTATGATTGCTTCAGCAGAAAAAAACAAGCTGAAAATCACAATTTGTGCTTGATGGATCAAAGAGAAAACAACCCATCCAGAACTTCACTGGGGCAGAAGAATTTAATTATGATTATGGAAGGCGGTCAATGGGCGATGAGGGAGATACGGCTCCCCCTACAGGTGTGTACATGAAAGACATCATTCAGAGAAGGTGCCTCCATGTTTGGGATGAAATTATGGAAACACATATTGAATCTAAGACGTGACACCGCATCTTACCATCTACAATAGAAGCCGACAAAAATTTGTGTCTTCACACCTGAGCACAGCACCCCACCAACAACACAGCAGCTGAAACTCGAGAGCAGCCATAATAGTGGTGGCTGATCATTATGGGTGAGTTATGGTGGCCATAATATTCCAATATTTATTAATATTATTATTAATATTAAACAGGATTTATATAGTGCCAACATATTATGCAGCGCTGTACATTAAATAGGGATTGCAAATGACAGACTAATACAGACAGTGATACAGGAGGAGAGGACCCTGCCCCCAAGAGCTTACAATCTAGTAGGTGGGGGAATTTCACACACAATAGGATGTGAGATATGTAGTGGTGGGAAGTAGTGATGGTTTCAACTGACAGAAGAGGACGGGTAGGCAAGTTTGAATAAATGGGTTTTGAGTTCTCTTTTAAATGAGCAGAAAGTAGGAGCAAGCCGAATAGGACGAGGAAGACCATTCCAGAGAGTTGGGGCAGCTCTAGAGAAGTCTTGTATCCGTGTGTGTGATGAGGTTATGAGGATATTTCTGATAGGTTAGAAGGTATATGCAATACAAACATTGAATCTAATGGTAAGCTTTTAAAAACTAGGGGAATGCTTGACTGATGTTTGATTGATCTATGGAATATTGATTAGGAATTCTCTTCCAGTTGTTGGTAGGAATTCTAGGCCGAGCTTCCAATGGTTGGCGGCCATAATACTGGCTGGAAGTCGGTTCCGCGGACAATAAGTTGACGGCAGTAATGGGGTAAATGGCGGAGGTGACATTGTTTGATCATGCACCCAGCAATGGCCATGAATACTGATGCTAACTTCTTATTACAATACAGTCACAATCTTAAATTGGGGCAGCAAGTGCAGGATCTGGCGATATTTCTCTAAGCATCCGAGGTCACATGACCAAGATCTCACATCACTCAGCACTGCCCCCTACATTTCCTGTCCTGAAAACTCTACAGGAAGTATAATGAATATCTCTGGATAGGGACACAGCCATTTCAGTGCCCCCATTGGAAGATTTCCCCTAGGTTTCTGTTCTTGTGACAACCTAAAATGTTTTGAAGTAAACAGTAACAATGGAAACCAGAAAGGGGTCTAACCACATTTCTGTAACCTTCCCCACATAACATCTGCAGATCTTCTGTGGCACAAGGATGATGGATGATTACTAAACCATATGGGAGGAGGGAGATGTATAATACAACTCAATCCCAAACACACAGCCTATTGGTCCATGGGTTTCCCTAAGCTCCGCCCCTTACCTAGAACAACCTCTCCTGGACTGAACATTTTCCTAGTCATGTTCAGCATGGTGCAGGGAAGGTTAGGATGGATGATTTCCTTATCTGTGATCATTCTCCCCTTATGGTGCATGCCGATAACAGGTATTCATGTCACGTTCATGGCTGCTGTTGTTTTTGCTCCCCCTCATTCTGCTGTGATTTCATTGTGCCGAACTTAGTATGAATGCAGACTGCTGAGTGAGCAGAACCCAAGAGCGGCTGGGATGTAATCCTGGCGGTGAGAGAAGCAGCCATGCGTGGGCCTGAGAAGAGGCCAGTGATCTGTATACAATGGGCCTTCATTGTGCACCTGTGCCATGGCCAATGGCATTTCATTTATCATTGGCCACCAGTCATCACCGACTGGGATATTGGCATTTATGATGGTACCAATCTCATCCTTACCCAGACACCCCTTTGTGCAACACTGGATTAGGACAGTGGCATCATTTCCTACCCAAACACCCAGGCCCAGATGTACCACAGTATAACCCTGGCAAATGCGAGTGTGAGCTCCTGATCAAAGCTCCTAGAGCAATTATTATTATTATAGTATAGTGCCATCACCTACTGTGCCATGGTACCCAGAACACAGGGTAGTGAAGTAATGCAAAATCTCCTCATTGTGGGAGGAGCAGGGACACAAA
>NC_092868.1:358138-360150 GCF_032062135.1 Pyxicephalus adspersus
CTACTGGGGGAAATCTCCCCATTGTGGGAGGGGCAGAGACACAGACTACTGGGGGAAATGGCATCTTTGTAGGAGGATGACGGTTAGGTGAAATAGCCCACTGATATTTTCCAGGCCTTATACCAATGTTTTCTCCTCATAGTAGATTGTGATGTTCCGTCTGTGTACTGGTGGCTGATCCCCACCCTTGCTGGGTGTCCCCTGGTAGAGGAGGGGAGTTATAGTAACAGTGAGTCAGCACAGCACATCTTCTGTGTAATTTTACATTCCTCACCCCTTTCACTGTTTACAATCTCTGTGACGCTGACACATTCCTGCCCTAACAATACAGGAAAAGGTTATATTGCCTCTTGCAGGATCTGGCAGGAGGGTGTGTCTGTCGGATGGGAAGGGGGTCACCTTTTACCCAAATAATCATCTTTGTATCACCCCAGACTAAAATTTCAACAATAGGAAATGTTTCATCTGTCAGTTTAAATCATTTTCGTGACCAGCGACCTCTTGGATCTCCCTGTTACACACTGTTACATCATTGTTTATATGTAAATCTGTATTAGTTTGATTAAAGTACCTGGGAAGATGAGCAGGATCTGATGTGTTTATCACGCTGTATATTAATGAGGAGATGCAGTGTTCTCCCTAGCCACATTTAGCAGGGCGCACCACCCAGCACTCGGCTATTTATGGGGGATTGAAAAGTTGGGTTACAATACCGGGTACTGGACAGCAATTATAATGCAAAGACAATGGAAAATGGCACATAATAAGAGAGTGGACATTAGAAAGTTGTAACAAGGTTTGGGGGGATAGAAAGCTGACACAATCACAGGAGTTACTGGATTCCTATGGCAACAACTGGGAACACTAAATTTGTCATGTGGTGCCCCTCTTTATTTTAGACCACCCACCCACAGCTTCTTCCCACCCAACTAAGTCTATGATTTACCAGAACCCCCAGATCCTTTTCCATTTCCGACTCCTGCAAATATATTCCCCCTAGACAGTATGAAGCATGCATGTTGTTACCCCCGAAGTGCATAACTTTACATTTATCTATATTAAATGTCATTTGCCACTTGGCTGCCCAATCACACAGTACACCCAGATCCGCTTGTAGAATATAGACATCCTGTATGGACTGTAGGTAAATTGAAATTATCGTTTAGGGGGTGTCAGAGAGGTGGGTATTGTTTAGTAATCTCACAACCCAGTGTGTGTGGTGCCGTGGAAGGGAATCCTGTATGAGTTGTGTCTTTGTATAGTTATCATTGTGTAGGTTATCGGTCACTGTTCCCATGATTATATATATGGGAAACATTGTATGAAACGCTGTGCTACTCATTTATGCAAAACTATGATTTAAATGGATCTTTGTTATACACAATCTTTTTGCCGCACTTAAACCCTAGCTGTTCTTGGCCTTTTTTCTTTAATGTTTGGGGTAGAACAATGGCTGATTTGGTCCCATGTATCCTGAGGATGTTTCTCTGCGTGGATGTAAGGATTGTCATAGACATAGCAGTGACCAGTCCAGAGGAAATACACACATTCAGGCAATGCCAACTCCCTGGTGGTTGTGGCTGCTGGAAGATGCCCCTGCCCTGTGCAATAAGATGGCTGCTTCCTGAAAAGAGATTTCTACATCATAATATTAGGAGGTGAGGAGAGGCAGAGTTTGGTGTTTTCAGCTGCTCTGCCTCCTCCTCATTTATGGCCTGAAAAGGAAGCTTTGATGACAAGTTGCAGTGAACTCGAATTATCTTTCCCTTTTATGGATCTTCTGTCCTCCAGCCTGCAATTCCCCCTAGAAAAGCAGCAAATGGCTCAAATTAAAGAGAGCCCCAGGCCCAATGCAGCTATTGTGTGATGCCCCGTGTGTAACACTTACCCTGGGTCTGTGCCCATCACCATGCTGTACCCAGCCATCTGAGATCATGTATTCCCACTCATTACCAAAACCACCCAACACTTACCTCCGACACCCCCATCACTTACCTCTGACACCACCAACA
>NC_092868.1:360826-361853 GCF_032062135.1 Pyxicephalus adspersus
TAACACCCCAACATTTACCTCTGACACCCCAACATTTACTTCTAACACCCCAACTTTTACCTCTGACACCCCAACATTTACCTCTTAACGCCCCAACATTTACCTCTAACATCCCAACATTTACCTCCAACACCCCAACATTTACCTCTTAACACCCCAACATTTACCTCTGACACCCCAACATTTACCTCTAACATCCTAACATTTACCTCCCACACCCCCAATACGTACCTCCAAAACACACCTCCTAACACTACTTTTAACCCTAAAAATCCCCAACACAACCCCTCTTTATTGATAACTATAAACCCCCTAACAATAATTTAGGTTTTGAATTTTTTTGCTTTTACAGGAGTGCAGACGGTGTTACTGTATGATGGGGCAGAGGGGTAGATGGATCTGTCTCTATATTTATTATCTAATATTACTATACATTTCTATTCTCATCCTTCTGTCCTTCTGTTGTGTGATGTTGGGGTTAGCTGTGTGTGGTGAAGCACAATCATAGAATCGTTGTGCTGGTTCCTCAGCTGTGTTTGCACTCTCAAACCCAGGCGGGTGTTGTATGACGTGTGACGGCTGCCCTTTTGCTCCTTTATACACAATGAAATGGAAAGGTAATAAAGGTGACAAAGGGTTGGATAAGCAGCGGTGTGTACAGACCTCAGCGGCTTCTTGTGTAACACACGGTGGGGGAGAGGGCAGTGTCACCCTCTGTATGAAATATAACTGGGAGGGTGGGGACAGAGGGTAAGCATAGCATTTTACCAGGATATGTATCATGTAGTATTGCTTCATTCTCGCTGGCATTGTGTCCTCCATGTCTCATTGTGTCCCTCCTGCTCCTAGTGACCCCCGTCTCCTTATGTCTCTGTCCCTGTCCCCTTTTGTCCCCTCTGTCTCATAGTGTCCTCTCTGTCTCATTGTGTCCCCTCTGTCTCATTGTGTCCTCCCTGTCTCATTGTGTCCCCTCTGTCTCATTGTGTCCTCCCTGTCTCATTGTGTCCGCTCTGTCTCATTGTGTCCT
>NC_092868.1:364214-375026 GCF_032062135.1 Pyxicephalus adspersus
TTGTGACTCCCCTGTCTCCTTGTGACTCCTCTGTTTCCTTGTGACTCCCCTGTCTCCTTGTGACTCCCCTGTCTCCTTGTGACTCCTCTGTCTCCTTGTGACCCCCCTGTCTCCTTGTGACTCCCCTGTCTCCTTGTGACTCCTCTGTCTCCTTGTGACCCCCCTGTCTCCTTGTGACTCCCCTGTCTCCTTGTTTGACCCCTCTGTCTCCTTGTGTGACCACCCTGTCTCCTTGTGACTCCTCTGTCTCCTTGTGACCTCTCTGTCTCCTTGTGTGACCCCCTGTCTCCTTGTGACTCCTCTGTCTCCTTGTGACCCCTCTGTCTCCTTGTGTGACCCCCCTGTCTCCTTGTGACTCCTCTGTCTCCTCGTGACCCCCCTGTCTCCTTGTGACTCCTCTGTCTCCTTGTGACCCCTCTGTCTCCTTGTATCCCCTCTGTCTCCTTGTGTGACCCCTATGTCTCCTTGTGACACCTCTGTCTCCTTGTGCCCCCCCTGTCCCCTTTATGACCCCTCTGTCTCCTTGTGACCCCCCTGTCTCCTTGTGTCCCCCCTGGGATCTGGGGAATATGGGGGCCTCGCACAAGGCTGCCATCCAGTAGTGAAAGAGTGAAAAGATGAGATAACGCCCTGGGAACAATCGTTTCATTGCTGTGACAGAATATTCTGAACACTTATTATAATTAGTGCTAATGAATGTGAATAATGGAGGAGATGTAGAAATCATCCCATGTAATATTCTGCTACCAGAATGGCCGTTCACATCCCAGGAACGTCCCCTCCATCTCTCTGACATTTATCTGCAGATTTGGGGTATCTATCCCCCAGAAACTGACAGCTGTATTATTTTGGGGACACATAGGTAACATCGGGTGTTGTGGATTTGGCTGCTGGGACCCCCCTCAATATTATACATAGATATGGAGGAAGGGCGATTGTGCAAATCACTAATAAAACTTGTAAGGTGTACAGACATAATAAACTCACCAATCACAACCACAACATTATTTTCCGGAAGCAGGGACATGATGGAGTTTGGCTCCTCGGTGGGTTGCGGGGGGCATTATAATACCGCAGATGGTTCCCTACCAATGGAAACACATTGCTGACCTAGGTGCCCACATTGGGGGAAAGGGGCATTTCTCAGGTGTGCGCGTTATGTGACCCCCCCCCCCCCCCCCCCCCACACACACCTTATATCAGAGTTTGTTTATTCCCCCAAGATCTGATCATTTCCTAGGGTAGATTATCACATTGGTTGGCACCACATAGTGGGGGTGAATAGTGAGAGTGAATGATAATCTGATGGGTCTGCCACATGATTGGTTGTTTGGTATGAGCACTTCCCTGGAATATTATTATTGTGCCCCATAGGGTGAGCCTGAGTAGTGTCAGTGCTCGGTGTATACAATAACTGTCTAACTCCAGTAATTACAGAAGGGTGTTGGTGCAGCAAAGCTATTTATATGTTTTATGAGCTGCCACAATATTTTATAAGCCACCTCTTGTATAAGAGAACCTGTGTATTGTGGCTGAGAACCAGGAGAGGTGCTATAGCGCCCTCTGCTGCTATGTCAGTAGATGTGTGCTGTGCCCTGCCTGTGTGTCACATAATTACCTAAAGACTTTATAATAATTAATAATATTGGCAACAAGAGGTAGAGATGTTGGCCGGCAAATGGTAAATATTTCTTCCTGATAGGTTGGCTGGTTTATCAGATCAGTTTTTATCAGTTCCTCCTACATCTTGGCAAAGTCTATTAAGGTGTAACCTGGTGAGATCTGCTAGGCAGGGGCATGTGTGATGTGGAGGGATGTTGGGGGATGTGTGTTGTGGAGTGGGGGGTGTTGTTGGGGGGGACCTGAGATGTGGGGAGGGGGGTGTTGGGAGTTGTGTGTTGTTGAGTGGGGGGTGTTGTTGGGGGGACCTGAGATGTGGAAGGGGGTTGTTGGGGGATGTGTGTTGTTGAGTGGGGTTTATTGTTCGGGGGGACCTGAGATGTGGAGATGTGGAGGGGTGGTGTCGGGGGATGTGTGTTGTTGAGTGGGGGGTGTTGTTGGGGAGGACCTGTGATGTGGAGGGGTGTTGGGGGATGTGTGTTGTTAAGTGGGGGGGTGTTGGGGGGACCTGATGGGGGGTGATTACTGATAATGCAGCATCTTATTCATGGAGGGTAAGAAATCATTTCCTACTGATAATGTGGTTTGCTGGGATGTGGCACCATGAATCATGAAATGAGATTCTACCTCAGTGTCATGGTTTAGTCCAACCTCCACTTAGTGACACCAAGAAGAGATTGGGGCAGTTTGGGGGAATTAGAAAGTACTTCTGTTACCCCTCCTATTGTACACAGCAATCCCTCAGCCCAGAGTGCTCCCAGTCCTGCCCCACTTTGGGTAAAAGGGACAAGGACCACTGGTACATTGCATCAGTATGGGAGAAGGGGAGGAGTCAGATCTCAGGATGGGAGAAGGGGAGGAGTCAGATCTCAGGATGGGAGAAGGGGAGGAGTCAGATAGGAGGAGTCAGATCTCAGGGTGAGCGAAGGGGAGGAGTCAGATCTCAGAATGGGAGAAGTGAAGGAGTCAGATCCCAGAATGGGTGAAGGGGAGGAGTCAGATATCAGGATGGGAGAAGAGGAGGAGTCAGATCCCAGAATAGGTGAAGGGGAGGAGTCAGATCTCAGGATGGAAGAAGGGGAGGAGTCAGATATCAGTATGGGAGAAGAGGAGTAATCAGATCTCAGGATGAGTGAAGGGGAGGAGTCAGATCTCAGGATGGGAGAAGGGGAGGAGTCAGATCCCAGAATGGGTGAAGGGGAGGAGTCATCTCAGGATGAGTGAAGGGGAGGAGTCAAATCTCAGAATGGGAGAAGGGGGCAATTCTGCAATATTTATGGAATATGGCAATCCATTGATCCACTATCATTAATAGTACACAGTATTTATCATTACATTTTACCTAAAGTGGAAGACATGTATCAGGAGGGGAAAGGGGAGGGGTCATGTGTCAGGAGGAGAAAGGGGAGGGGTTATGTATCAGGAGGGGAGAGGGGAGGGGTCATGTATCAGGAGAGGAAAGGGGAGGGGTCATGTGTCAGGATGGGGAAAGGCGAGGAGTCATGTATCAGGAGGGGAAAGGAGAGGGGTTATGTATCAGGAGGGGAGAGGGGAGGGGTCATGTATCAGGATGGGGAAAGGGGAGGAGTCATGTATCAGGAGGGGAGAGGGGAGAAATCTTGTAGCAGAAGAGGAAAGGGAGGAGTCATGTGTCAGAAGGGGAAAGGGAGGAGTCATGTGTCAGGAGGGGAGGGGGTTGGAGTCATGTATCAGAAGGGGAGGGGTCATGTATCAGTAGGGGAGGAGTCATGTATTGGCATGGGAAAATGGGGAAGAGCAGGTATTAGGTAGTCACATAGGGAGGGGTTATTGTTGTCTAGCTAACAAGCAGGGATACCCCGTGTCTAGGGGATTGTCCCATAGTTTGTGCAGCAGAATTACATGAAGGATCATTTTCCATCTTCTGAATCCCTCCAGCTGCTGGCTGCCATTCCATGTAACTTCCCTTCTTATAGAAGTGCACAGAATCATATTTTGTAATATCATTATTATTATGGTGCCCACATATTACACAGCTTCACATAGACATAGGCTAGATTAGCTTTTGGTTTTGGGGGCAGCAATTACCATGCAGTATGTTTTGTGGATGTGGTAAATGAACACCCACACAAATACAGGTAGACAAACTCCATGCAGATGGTGCCCTGGAATGGTTGTTAGAGGTAACAGAATGCCCCCTACTGGTCTGACATTTCATGCATGTATTAGGCCCATTGGTTTGACCTTGGGATTTGTAACCTTTCATCCTGGTGGAAACCGAGTGAAATCCCCTGAAACCCTGAATAATAGATTGACGTAGAGCTCCGATCATCCAATAATTAGTGGCCTTCACTGCAGCCAATCTCTTGGAATACAATCACCGTGATTTTGTCACTGTTCCCATGGAAACTGCTAAGTGCTGCATCCCAGGCACCACATTGGAGATCTGTTTCCCCATGAATCACAAGGAGGCAGTGCAGCACACGCATGACACATGTATGTCATACTGACATCCTACAAATCACACACTGCATCCTGCTGCAATCACACTCCTTACATGTAACACCTGCATTCATGTTATTTTTCACCCTGGGATTCTGTCAGACACTTCCTGTGCTGGATGTTAGAATCCTTTATTGTTACTACTAGAGCCTGTTACCATTATCTACATTGTTTTTATACCACACCTCAGCCAGCAGCCTTTCACATTGTTTTCCATATGATGTGAGGCCATAGGTGTGATGTCAGGTAGGTGTGTCAGGTAGATGTGGTGTCAGGTAAGTGTGATGTCAGGTATGTGTCATATCAGGTAAGTGTGATGTCAGGTATGTGTCATATCAGGTTGGTGTGATGTCAGGTAGGTGTCATATCAGGTAGGTGTGATGTCAGGTGGGTGTGATGTTAGGTAAATGTTGTGTCAGGTAGGTGTGATGTCAGGTAGATATACTATCAGGTAGGTGTGATGTCAGGTAGATGTAATATCAGGTAGGTGTGATATCAGGTAGATGTAGTGTCAGGTAGGTGTGATGCCAGGTGGGTGTGATGTCAGGTAGGTGTGATGTTAGGTATGTGTCATATCAGGTAGGTGTGATGTCATCATAGGTGTGGTGTCAGGTAGTTTTGATGTCAGGTGTGATGTCAAGTAGATGTAATATTAGGTAGGTATGATGGCAGGTAGATGTAATGTCAGGTAGGTGTGATATCAGGTGGGTGTGATGTCAGGTAGGTGTGATGTTAGGTATGTGTCATATCAGGTAGGTGTGATGTCAGGTAGGTGTCATATCAGGTAGGTGTGATGTCAGGTGGGTGTGATGTTAGGTAGGTGTGGTGTCAGGTAGGTGGAGCCTCAGGTAGGTGCAATGTCAGGTAGGTGTGATTTCAGGTAGATGTAATGTCAGGTAGGTGTGATGTCAGGTAGGTGCAAGTCAGGTAGGTGTGATGTCAGGTAGATGTAATATCAGGTAGGTGTGATATCAGGTAGGTGGCATTCGTATTACAGATCTGTTGGGCTGTTAGTCATAAGACTGCAGATTTCTACCCATAGCACCCCCTGGATGCTGCCAGTCGCCCCCTGTATTTTGATGTATTTCCTGGCAGAAGATCGATGTGTTGCTGGGAAGATTCACAACTGTCTGAGTCCATCGTTAAACTTGCGCAGTTCAGTCCATTCCCCAAAATACCAAATGGTGCTAAACCACAAATCTTTATCCTGCTGAAATCAGCTATAAAGCCACAGCCAATTAGATTAAATGATAACAATTCTGAATGATAATTCCTGAATCACAGCCTGGCCTTGACATGAGATGATTGATGATTGGATAGGAAACAAGGCGGAGCCATCTCTCGTATCTCAGGCCCAAGTGACCTTTTACCCAGGGATAGCTTTCCCTGAAGGTCACAGTGACCTCCCAATGGATTCCCTCAGTGTCCATGTCCTTGTCTGATGTCTGTTCACACAGCAGCACTTTGCCATGAGTGGCTCTGCAGTACGTTGCCAAGGTGCATTTAGGGTGCTATGGAGAATGAAAGGCACCGCAGTGCAGTACCAGTGTATGGGTCACAGGTATGTAACATACAGAGTGCAGGGGTCAGGTGTATGTGATGTACAGAATGCAGGGGTCAGGTGTATGTAACATACAGGGAATCAGGTGTATGTACTATACAGAGTGCATGGGGTCAGGTGTATGTAACATACAGAGTGCAGGAATCACAGGTATGTAACATACAGAGTGCAGCAATCACAGGTATGTACATACAGATTGCAGGTGTATGTAACATACAGAGTGCAGGGATCACAGGTATGTAACCTACAGAGTGCAGGGGCACAGGTATGTAACATACAGAGTGCAGGGGTAACAGTTATGTAACCCACTGAGTGCAGGGGTCAGGTGTATATAACATACAGAGTGCATGAGGTCACATATATGTAACATACAGAGTGCAGGGGTCAGAGATATGTAACCTACTGAGTGCAGGGGTCAGGTGTATGTAACATACAGAGTGCATGAGGTCACATATATGTAACATACAGAGTGCAGGGGTCAGAGTTATGTAACCCACTAAGTGCATACCTATAATCAAACATTTCACTCTCTGCTTCTCTCCCAGTGTTCCCAGTTCCCAGTGTGCTCTCTTGTGCCAGATTGAGGGCAGTGGACCTGGGGACACATATACACCTGTCACAGTGTTACACCATCACATATACACCCACCATACCTGTGTTACACAATCACATATACACCCGTCATACCTGTGTTACACCATCACATATACACCTGTCACAGTGTTACACTGTCACATATATACCCACCATACCTGTGTTACATCATCACATATACACTCACCATACCTGTGTTACACCATCACATATACACCCACCATACCTGTGTTACACCATCACATATACACCCACCATACCTGAGTTACACCATCACATATACACCCGTCATACCTGAGTTACACCATCACATATACACCCACCATACCTGAGTTACACCATCACATATACACCCGTCATACCTGTGTTACACCAGCACATATACACACACCATACCTGTGTTACACCATCACATATACACCTATCACAGTGTTACACTGTCACATATACACCCGTCATACCTGTGTTACACCATCACATATACACCCACCATACCTGTGTTACACCATCACATATACATCCGCTGCAGTGTCTTGGTTCTTCCTAGGGATGATTTGATACAATATTATATAGGAATCCGTTATCATGAGGTCATTCTGATTTCTTTGGGCATTGCAGTTTGTGTCACTCACAGTTACCATGTATATGTTCCCTTTTATCGTCTGTCCATAATGCAAAAATATTAGCTAGGATGTGATTGGCTGACCAGTCCCAGGTAATGTTAGTGACATTCTGCACGAAGGGCAGATCCTCTTACCTTGTTGCCTGTAGGTCCATGCACCAAGCTGGTGCTTTCATTGGCTGCAGGTTTGGGGGGAGCTTCTTCCTTCTCCTTCTCCTCCGGCTGCATATTGGTGGGTGACGATGAGGGTCCGAGAGCAGCACAGTCCTGTCTTCAGACAAGCGTCCCCTGAATGCAGTGTGTCTGTGTATAGCCCTGTATATGTATGGTGTATGTATGATGTGTAGCTGTGTATATTGTATCGCTGTGTATGTATGATGTGTAGCTGTGTATATTGTATCGCTGTGTATGTATGATGTATAGCTGTGTATATTGTATCGCTGTGTATGTATGATGTGTAGCTGTGTATATTGTATCGCTGTCTCCTCCTCTTCCTCCTCTTCCCTCCACCCTTCTCTCCCCCCAGTTGTGTCGTCCTTCTGTCATATATATATGGCAGGATACAGGTAAATAATCTGCCACCCTACTTTCCCTTCCCAGCACTAAGTATGGCCGCCCATCATTCCCGGTATTCAGGTAACCTAGCAGAAATCTTCTCCAGCTTTCATAATGACAATTTCCAGTCATTTATCAGCCTCTTTATCCTGCTTACATTGTACACAGGATATCCTATAGTGTATATGGATGTGTCTGGTATCTGCTATGCTCACCCCCTGACACCCCTAACACATAACCGGTCTGATAGCTTGTGGGTTCCCCCGGAGATTTGTGCCCTTGGAGTATGAAGGCGTTGTCTGAGGATCGCACTGTGCTGACAGTCACATCTCCCATTCTGCATCACTGAGATTGTGCTAAGCAAAATGTTTCCTATTATTCCTTTCATCAATTAATATACTATACTTGTACACCCTCCAAGTGGATGTGGCAGAAAAGGACCAAAACTTCCAGACCAAATATTCACCCCAATCATGAACTCACTGACCCCCATTACCAACTCTCTAGTAAGTAATATTTCTAGGGTTAGCGTTCAAGCTTCCCGCTGGTCTGAGGTCATGTGATCTTAGCTTTAAATTCAGAACTCTGCCCCCCCCAAACATCATTCATATTTAATAAAAAGTCTCATGTTCATGTTTTCCAATCTTTCCAGATTGGACATATTGATTCTCACTGTTTTATCACCTAAAGATATAATTCATCAAGCTGCTATGGGGTCCTAGCTGTACCCCATTCCTCCTGCATAGGGGTTTCAGAACCCCTCTGTGTTTAGTGTTGGTATGTGAGACATATGGGGGTCCTGTCTGACCCTCCTCCAAAATAGAGTTCCCATACTGTCCTTTGTATTTATTCTAGAATTATATGAAGTATGGGGTCCTGGCTGTACCTCTTACTTCCTGTATAGGGGTTTAGGAACTCCTCTGTGTTTAGTCTGCATATACAGATATCTGAAATATGGGGGGTGGAGGAGGATGTGTTCTGTACGTGTTCTGTATTCTGTACAGTCCCATGTATGCAGTGTGCTCTGTACAGTCCCATGTATGCGGTGTGTTCTGTACAGTCCCATGTATGCAGTGTGCTCTGTACAGTCCCATGTATGTGGTGTGTTCTGTACAGTCCCATGTATGCGGTGTGCTCTGTACATACTGATATTAAGTATAATTGAATCAGATAAAGGTAATTTATTCCATGTCTTCTAGAAATACAAGAACAGTCAGACAATGAATCCGCTAGATTACTCTTACAGGTAGGTATACACCACATCCAGTGCATTGTATGTAGGCGGTTCATTGATGGAGGAAATGAATTGCAGTGGACGAGGTGAGGAAGGGATTGAAGCGTCTATGTGAATATCTGATAACGTAATGCAATGGAGGATGGGAATCTCCTGGTGCGGCATGGGCTGAGGTGGTAAAGCGGTGCCCAGAGGATGAACTGATAATGATTAAAATATGTCCAATATAGGAAGGGGCAGAAGGTCAGTGGTATGAATATTGTTACTCCCATCCCAGGGGTATTGTGCAGTGCAGTATTGCCCCAGACCCCTCACCTGGATGAGGGCTCACTGTCATCTGAGGCCCCTGTCATTTACCAGGATGCAGTGACTGCCAATGCCACCCGTGATTGGATGCCATCTGCTGCCATTCTGGCCCCTATGTGTTTGCCCCTAGGAACCAATCAACTGTCATAAAATGATATTTGGGATTTGCATGGCACATTCCTGTCCTCTGGTGCAGGAGACTCAAGGAATATTAGTGATGGGAGAGAAAAATGTGTTTCCTCCCCAAATCATTCTGTGTGTGCAAGCTGTGTGCATGCAGTGTTGTACTACGCCCTTCTCCTGTTAGCTTCATTTGTAGTATCTTCGGAGGGGCAGCTCTCTCGGGTGGGTGCTGGGTATTTGGGGTGGATGGCTCTCTGTAGTTACATGATGGAGGAGGAAAGCAATGACAGGCCGGCTCTATACATCACAGACACTCTCTGATATACAGAACCCATCCTGATTGGTTGTTGCCAGGCAACATCATAATCATGTGGAAGTGAGGCCGATCTATTCCTTGCAGTGTGTATATATGTGAATGCAGGCAGCATGTCGGCAGGGGAGCCGAACAAAAGGCTGCTGGAAGTGGGATGTCTAGGGATCCTCTGACTGGTAAGACCCTCGCCATTCATCCTTCTCCCCCTCCTCAGATAACTGGCACATTCACTGCTAACTGACCACACTGCCTTCCTCCTAATAGTGTGTGAGGATTCTACAAGACTCCCTGACCTGTAAGTCCCCGAGAAAAGGGTTCTGAATACAGGAAATGCCTTGTGGGGAGGTCTGGGTATAAATAGTGCCCTGTGGAAAGATTTGGGTATAAGCTGTGCCCTTTGGATAGATCTAGGTATAGGGGTGCCCTGTGGAGAGGTCCGAGGATGTCCTGTGAAGAGGCCTGGGGGTGCCCTGTGGAGAGGTCTGGGGGTGCCCTGTGGAGAGGTCTGGGAGAGGTCTGGGGGTGCCCTGTGAGGAGGTCTGGGGTGCCCTGTGGAGAGGTCTGAGGATGTCCTGTGAAGAGGTCTGGGGTTGCCCTGTGGAGGGGATCTGGGCTAGGGGGTGACCAGTGAAGGTGTCTATTTTTAAGTGATCCACTGTAGAGGGGTCTTAGTAAAGGAAGTGCCTTTTGGAGGCATCTCTGGAAAATGGGTGGTCTTGAAATAGAGAGTACCCTGTGGAGGGGTCTAAAAATATGGTTGGCCGTGAAGGGGTCTAGTGAGTTGGTCTGGCCATATGGAGGGGTCCTATGGGGTCCTATGGAGGGGTCTGGGGTAAATGGGTTACCCTGTGAAGTGGTCAGGCTGTAAATTCTGCACTGTAGAGAGGTCTGGGTTTAGGGGGGGCCATATAGAGGAGGTTTGGGCTATGGGATGACCAGTGAAGGTGTCTATTTGTAAGTGATCCACTGTAGAGGGGTCTTGGTATAGAAAGTGCCCTTTGGATAAATCAGAGTAAAGTGGATGGTCCTGACATAGTGAGTACCCTGTGGAGGGGTCTGGGTATAGGCGGTGAGCAGTAGTGAGGTCTGGTCATAGGGGATGCCCTGTGAAGGGGTCGAAGTATTATAAGGGGTAAGGGTGGTTGTGTGGAGAAGTTTGGATGTAGGGGAGCTCTTTGGAGGGGTCCGGGTTAATGAATTGCCCCATAGAGTTGTCTGGTTGTAACCAGAGGTCGGGGTATAAAGGATGTCCTATGGATGAGTCTGGTATTATGAGTTGTCTTGTGAATAGGTCTGGTTTTAAGTGGTGCTTTGCGGCCTGGGTATAGGGGGTGTCTTGTGGATTGCCTCCTGTACCCCGCTTGTAGTTCTCAGTATCTGTATGTATAGACTCTGCACAGTAC
>NC_092868.1:375584-381856 GCF_032062135.1 Pyxicephalus adspersus
ACTTCTCTCGCCCTGTACCCCGGGTGTAATTCTCGGTATATATGGGTTTGGGGATAGCGGGTGGTATTTAATGTATTTATTGTTTGTGTCTGCAGCCTCTGCCACCTCCGTCCTGTCCCTTCTGCCATCATATCAATATGGAGAATGAGAAGCCAAATCCCAATTGCAGCCGGCAGACAGCTACAGATTGTCAGACAGTGCAGGTACAGTATGAATGAATGTTGGGTGAATGTGGTGTTTCTGGTGTTCAGAATAATGTCAGTTTGTGTACATAGTGAATAAAGCTGGAAATCCTTCTCACAGTTTATATTTACACTCACAAATACATTGGGATCTCTTCCCTTACATAAAGTGAAGATCATGGAATAATATTAGCAGCGTCTCTTCCACAAACATTTGCTTTCCTATTATATGGTGGTGCGGTGACAACCCCTTGATAGCAGCAGCCCAGACTCTGGTACTCATTCACATGCTGGGGCCCCTTGATGAATGGACGTTGCTGATTGGCAGTTCCTGCCCCAATCCGGGGATTCTCCTCCCTCTTCCTCTCACACTTTGCTTAGTGTAGGGATGTGGAGGTCGGAGGTCTCCAGGATTCTCTGTCACTGCACACAAAAACTTCACAAGCTGTAAGAAGATCCAGGGGACTGTGAGTGTGAGCACATGGAGGGCACAGGGTGTGCAGGGGACAAAAGGGGTGTGGTGGGTATTGGGCAGTCTGGGTACTCCTGAGCAGGTGGCTGCTTGTTTTTCTGGGTAAACCTAGGGGTGCAACTTTATGGTGTACTTTGGGTGGATGGCTCTGGGGTTTTGGGTGTCTGTGGACAGGTGGCCTTCTGGTGTTCTGGAGTTGTTGGGTGGCTCTCTGGTGTTTTGGTGCAACTGGGTGGGTGGTGTACGGGGTAGACTGCTATCTTATGTTCCGGGTATCTTTGGAGGGGCAGCTCCCTCGGCTGGGTGCTGTGTAATCGGGGTGGATGGCTCTTTGGTGTTCGGGGTAGGTGTCTCTCTGGTGTGCCCGGTATCTTTGGAGGGGCAGCTCTCTCGGGTGGGTGCTGGGTGTTTGGCGTAGGTGTCCCTCTGGTGTGCCGGGTATCTTTGGAGGGACAGCTCTCCTGGTTGGGTGCTGAGTGTTCGGCTCTTTGGAGGGGCAGCTCCCTTGGTTGGGTGCTGGGTGTTCGGGGTAGGTGTCTCTCTGGTGTGCGGGGTATCTTTGGAGGGGCAGCTCTCTCGGTTGGGTGCTGGGTGTTTGGGGTAGGTGTCTCTCTGGTGTGCCGGGTATCTTTGGAGGGACAGCTCTCCTGGTTGGGTGCTGAGTGTTCGGCTCTTTGGAGGGGCAGCTCCCTTGGTTGGGTGCTGGGTGTTCGGGGTAGGTGTCTCTCTGGTGTGCTGGGTATCTTTGGAGGGGCAGCTCCCCCGGTTGGGTGCTGGGTGTTCGGGGTAGGTGTCTCCTTGGTGTGCTGGGTATCTTTGGAGGGGCAGCTCCCTTGGTTGGGTGCTGGGTGTTCGGGGTAGGTGGCTCTTTGGTGTGCCGGGTATCTTTGGAGGGGCAGCTCCCCCGGTTGGGTGCTGGGTGTTCGGGGTAGGTGTCTCTCTGGTGTGCTGGGTATCTTTGGAGGGGCAGCTCTCTCGGGTGGGTGCTGGGTGTTTGGCGTAGGTGTCCCTCTGGTGTGCCGGGTATCTTTGGAGGGACAGCTCTCCTGGTTGGGTGCTGAGTGTTCGGCTCTTTGGAGGGGCAGCTCCCTTGGTTGGGTGCTGGGTGTTCGGGGTAGGTGTCTCTCTGGTGTGCGGGGTATCTTTGGAGGGGCAGCTCTCTCGGTTGGGTGCTGGGTGTTTGGGGTAGGTGTCTCTCTGGTGTGCTGGGTATCTTTGGAGGGGCAGCTCTCTCGGGTGGGTGCTGGGTGTTTGGCGTAGGTGTCCCTCTGGTGTGCCGGGTATCTTTGGAGGGGCAGCTCTCTTGGTTGGGTGCTGGGTATTTGGCGTAGGTTGCTCTCTGGTGTGCCGGGTATCTTTGGAGGGGCAGCTCTTTTTGTTGGGTGCTGGGTGTTCGGGGTAGGTGTCTCCTTGGTGTGCTGGGTATCTTTGGAGGGGCAGCTCCCTTGGTTGGGTGCTGGGTGTTCGGGGTAGGTGGCTCTTTGGTGTGCCGGGTATCTTTGGAGGGGCAGCTCCCCCGGTTGGGTGCTGGGTGTTCGGGGTAGGTGTCTCTCTGGTGTGCTGGGTATCTTTGGAGGGGCAGCTCCCCCGGTTGGGTGCTGGGTGTTCGGGATAGGTGGCTCTCCTAGCTCGGGGCCCCTCTGTTCTCAAGCTCTGGCTGGTCATTCAGGGATGATGGAAGAGCTGTCAGGGAGGGGGAGGGGAGGTGATGGATGGGGCCCGGAGATGGTGACACCGGAAAGCAATGTTCCCATTCTTCTATTGCCCGGTCACCTCTTCACCCCCTAACCTCTGACCTCAGAAGATGAACTACATCGCTTTATTCCCAAAATAGGCACTAAAAAGAGCTGTAGGTTTTTGGTACCCCCTAGCAGCCTATTGGGACTTCATAGCTCTGCCCCCTCTTGCACTTTAAGGGCCACTGTACAGAAAGGCCACATGCGATGTAGTTGCTATGGGAAACACCCAGAGGACAGGCTGTGACAAATTACGTGGTGAGCTATGACCAAGATGTTCAGTAGCCCTCAGTAGCAGATCCATTCATATTCCTGTCCTATATATGGTTTTGGACAGCGGATGAAGGTGAAACATTCACAGATTTTTTCATCCATGATGGAGTCCATGATTCATGTATGATGGACGTGACCTTGTTGTTTCCCTGCAGGTGATTCAGCAAGCCCTGAGCCGCCAGCCCAACACAGCAGCGCAGTACCTGCAACAGATGTATGCAGCCCAGCAGCAGCACCTCATGCTGCAAACAGCAGCTCTGCAACAGCATCAGCAACACCTGAACAGCGCACAGCTCCAGAGCCTGGCAGCACAGCAAGTGAGTGCTCATCAGTGGAGGGAGGGGGTATGTAGTGCATACTGTGACAGGGGCTGCACAGGGGCAGGACAGGGAGTGTTTATATGGGGGATGGGGGGGGGGTATGTAGTGCATACTGCACAGAGTCTGGAAGCAGGCATAGGGCAAACATTTCTCCAGGGGCTAATATTGTTAACAAACTTTATTTACGAAGCACCTACACATTACGTAGTGTTGTACAATAAGTGGGAGTTGCTGATGACAAACCTGTGTAACAAGTCCAATGACAGCGGAGGTGGAGAGGACCAACAGAGCTTACAATCTATGAGATGGGGGATAGCTGTGAACACTGTACAGGGAATGTTTATTGAGGATGGGGCAGCAATGAACACTGATCAGCATATTGGGGCAGAGCAGAAAGGGAACATTAGCACCCAAAGGGTGGAGGCCATCAGCAGTCAATGAGGGTGGGGGCAGGGTGGGAGCTCTCGGGGGGTCTCTCAGCACAATCAATATTCTATTTGCAGGCCGGGCTGGCTGTCAGCAGAGCTGCTCCTGGAGTGAATGTCTCCCAGCAAAGTCCATCCCAGGTGACAACGGTGAGTGTGTGAGCTCCGCCTCTCCAAGTCTTCTTACTGTGATTGGCTGTGTCTGGCCAATGAAAATAGAATACTTATTTTAGTTAAAACTGATGTTCTGGAAAAACTGAATCATGTGTGCAAAGAATTATGTCGTTGTGTGTAGTAATTGTCTGTCATTGGGGGTATTGCGGTGTAATGTCTGACTGCCAATGCATGTGATGTGCTGATACCAGAGATGGCCAGCAGATGTCACTTTAGCTCACTCAATGACAGGTTAGAATCTAATTTATAATGGGGCCCTGTTCTGTATTTGTATGGCGGGGCCCATGTTGGCCCTCCAGTTTAGGGGTATTGGGGTGGACCCCTCCTGTATACAGGGACAGACCAGGAATGGGGCCCTATGCTGTATATGTGTGTCAGGGCCCGTGTTGCCCCCTCCAGTTTAGGGGTATTGGGGTGGACCCCTCCTGTATACAGGGACAGACCAGGAATGGGGCCCTATGCTGTATCTGTGGCAGGGCCCGTGTTGCCCCCTCCAGTTTAGGGGTATCGGAGTGCACCCCCTTGCTTATGTCTTCTTTATGTCTCCTTTACAGATTAACCTGACCAGCTCTCCCCAGATCATCCAGCGCCCGCAGACCGTTGGCTCCACAGCAGCTCCAGCACCTGGAATTACCCAGCAGGCTGTTCTGTTAGGAAATGCCTCTTCCCCAACACTGAGTGCCAGCCAGGCACAGATGTACCTGCGGGCACAGATGGTAGGTGGCCATTGTAGCTGTTTGTGTGTTCTGTAGTGGAGGAGTAAGCAGAGAGAAGCCAGGGTGCACAGTATGTACCTGATAGTATTGGGTTGGAGAACTGGGCACTGTTTGTTCCAACAGCTTGGAGCTTCTACAAATTCCAGGTGATTGTTTATTAATTCTTCAGACATTTTGATAAATAGAAGTCACTGCAGTGTACAGGTAGTCCCTGGGTTAAGGACATCCAACATAGGGACATACTTTAAAACTTGCTGATCTCACTGCACATGCTTTTGATAAAAGCGCTCCTCCTGCGCATGCCCAAGATGCTCATGCATGCGCAGAAGGAGCACCCAAGAGCCTCGTGGCATGCGTGACGTACGTATCCCGGGAGGCTTTGCGCTCCCATTCATTCTCGATCGCCTAGACAATTAGGTGGCAGTGCTGCCTTTTTTTTTTTTTTTTTTTTTTTAAAAGGGTGTTGCACTGAAAAAAACAAACAGAATGTTTTTTTAACATAAAAGGGTTGTCTACTCTTTTATGTAACGTGAAATTTCTGCGTGTAGGTTTATTGAATGTCCAGGCTCCATAAAGTTTTTTTTGTTTTTGTTTTTTTGTGATTAACTCACAGTGAGGATTTTATACAGTAACTGACACCAATATGTTGAAACAAACATCTATCCTAATTGCATTTATTACAATTCTTACAAATACAAATTCAACTTAGGAACAAACCTACAGTCCCTGTCCTATGTAACCCAGGGACTACCTGTATATCAGAAAATAGCGCCCCCTGCTGATTGAGTACCATCTCAATGTGTTCAACCCGCTTGGCTTACGGTGTTCCTTGTCTCCTTCCAGCTTATATTCACTCCTGCCGCCACAGTCAGCAGCATCCAATCAGATGTCAGCTCTGCAGCAAACTCCTCCCAGGCACCTCCTGTCAGTACTCAGGTAAGTTTGATGGAGCATTTACCACAAACCAAAAAAGAAGCTGATTGGAGGATGTTGTGCTCCTCCCACTGTGAATTTTGTTATCCAAGCTGTTGGTCTGGATACCTTGGCCATCTTGTATCAGTCTGGCTTATAGGTTTTTGTGCATTACCTACAGTCATGTGACCTCAGCTGGTACTGTCTGTGTTTTAGGTCCAGAATCTTACTGTGCGAGGTTCAGTTGGTGAGATGGGAGCTCTGAATCCAACTCCGCTTTCTACTCTGGCTATAAAGCCGGCCACCCTGAGCCTCCATCCCGTGACCAAACCTGCCGGGTGTGTAGGTAGCCACGGCACCGACAGCCATAAGAAAGGGGAATCCCTGGGAACAGACAGCCAGACGGCAACAGGACGAGCCACGGTCTCCACCCACGCCATTATCACTCCAGGTGAGACTCCGGGAATTATCAGGGGGTTCTACTATTGTACTTACCACTTCCACAGAATTCTGTATGTGGCCATCTAAGGCTGTACTTACCACATCCGCCCACTTACCTATACATAGAATTTCTGGTGTTAGGTGGTGAACCGGAAGATTGTGCTGGTAATAATCCACGTCCATGCCACACACAGGACAAATCCGGGGCTGCCTTGCTTGAAGTGACACGATTGGCCTCTCATGGTAAATTTTTGATGATCCAGATATCAGACTGAGTGACACGTGGCCCAGATCACATCACCAGACTGTAGGATCTGAGCACACCCACTGTCTGCCTGGGGCAGTTGTTGCCATAGAAACAACCCATCACTCCACTAGTTTAATAATAAATGATGAACTCCCATTAGCCCTCACTGCATTAACCCTTTCCATGTATGGGCCTAGCATGACGCCTGAAATGTGAATCGGAGTAGACATGGGGAGAGAGCAGGGTGGAAAGTAGACTGTAAGCAGGCAGTGTGTCCCCATCCTTCTACATTCAGTACATACAGGTGACACGTATAGATTTGTACATGTGTGTCCCCATCCTTCCACACGCGGTACATACAGGTGACACGTATA